>NW_020450274.1:506769-531339 GCF_003343035.1 Apteryx rowi | reverse complement strand
CTCTCCCTCTCTCCCTCTCTCCCTCTCTCCCTCTCTCCCTCATGCAGTAAGCAAAATTGATAGGATTTCATGGCAATTTTCCAAGAAAATAGGGGGGAAAAATCTCAAGTGTCTGTTATAACTTGAGGAATTACATTATGGAAACTGAAATATAGGAAAGAAGAAAGGAAAGTTTAACTTCATAGGCAGATTAATTAATAAAGAATAGTTAAAACATACAGGAGGAAATATATATTAAAAACGTTTCCTTGCATACCCTTCTCAAAACTAATTCGTAAGATTTAAACAGTCAACTAATGACTGAAGAACTTTTTTCCAGAACAAGCTGTTAAAAAATAGTAACTGAAAATAACTTTAACTGCATTTTAATAAAATGGTTTTCTGAAGCCTCTCTCCGATTCATGATCCATAGCAGAATTAATAGTCATTTGGATATAATATTTGGATTTGCTGTAAACAATGCTTGCTTTTTTGAGGACTCCAAAATCATTATTAGATAAGACAATATGGAAATTTCCTATTCAAATAAATCGGGGGAATAAATTATTGACAGCAAATTTGATCAGTTGATGGCATTTCTAAATTACTAGTTATTTCAGCCACCCTGTTGATGTGAGATATTATTTAATATTATATCTCTCTTGATAATTTGATATTCTATCTCTCTACATAGAGTGCTTAGGCTAGTCTAACAAATTAAGAGCAACTACCTTCTTTTAAGTATTTATAACTTGGCATAGTGTATACCTAAAAATCATGAAAAAGGTGTTTGTATTTTATAGGAGATAAAAATCTCTCGTCTTTAGGGATTAGATGAAATTTTTTTTTCTAGTTCGACTGGATCTTTTTTCATCATTTAACAATTTGCAGTGGCTTTTACAAAATGAGCCTGTAAGTGGTGGCTTCCAGGCTTCCAAGTAGCTACAATAATTACACAAGTTTTGCCTTTCCTGATTGGTTGTTTCTGTAGACAGTGTAAGTGAAATAGATGTATAGACAGCATTGCTTTTACGCTAGTAGTAGATCCAGTGCGAGTTGTTCGTTGTCGCTTTGCACCAGGAGGTGCTGGGTTTTTATGATCCCTGTAAGAAAGGCACTCAGATTCTGTAAAGAATCTCATAAAATGCCATTTATTAGAGCTAACACTATAAGGAAAAAGAGGATTAGCATGGATAATCTCATGTCCCTTCAGATGATGGGAACCCTGAGGTGTAAAGCGTCAGTCAGGGCGCAGCATGCCACGCAGATCTAGTCATCGAAAGGATATCCCATTTTGGTCTTTTAAGCTCTTATAGGATTTTCTTAGTAGAAAACAATTCTATTCATCATTTCTACTGTCAAACGAAAAGGATGTTCCCATGAGAAATTGTTGTTGCACTTTTAGGTAAAGACAGGGACACGCAGGTGGTGTAATCACCAGTGCCAAGTGGGAGCTGCCTACAGGCTCCTTTGTTACAAATAGCTGGCTAGGTTTATCCTGTGGCCAAGGGATATGTGCAGTGCAACACAGGCCTGAAGGCTAAACTATCCATGCAGCATAGCACAGCGCAGTGCAGGCCTGTGCCTACTCAGGTTAACTGTTACACGGATCACTGATTCTTCAGTGTACAATGGTTTTCTGGTTAGGTTTTCTGCAGTTGTTTAGTAACAGAATGCTTATAAGTTATGCTGCGCAGTGCCATTTACAATCCGAAATAAAAACTTTGGTCTTCTCTTGCAGAAAGTTGCTTTTTTAGGTCTAAGGCTGTGGAGGGGTTGGTTCAAAAAATGTCTCATCAAATGTCTTATTGTAGACTTGGAATATATTACCAATTTTGTTTGGAAGAGAAAAAATGGTTTAGAAATACTTTGAACAATACCTTTGAAAACTAGCAAGTGTCCTTTGAAAGAGCTTCATGGCAACTACCAAGCCATTAAATTAAAATTTAATCTTCAGGGAAAAACTGAAACCTTTTTTCATTTTAGGCATTCACTTTTGTGGAGCTCTTCTATGGAGTGTGGACCAATAGCCTTGGTCTTATTTCTGATGGATTTCACATGCTTTTTGATTGTTCTGCTTTAGTGATGGGGCTTTTTGCTGCTCTGATGACAAGATGGAAAGCAACTCGCATATTTTCCTATGGGTATGTATATTAACTTTTTTTAAGGACTATCTGAAAAGTTTTCTACTTATTCCTTCTCAAAATATCCAGCTATAAAGATATGTTCAGGATGCCTTAATGATGCTTGTTTCTTGCTTTTTTTTTTCTTCTTTTTTTTTTTTTTAACTATTTCTCTTTTCTCTTCCATTCATGCTCACGTCAGTACTCTCTTACCCCAGCCAAAAAAGCATTCTGAAACGTTAGCACTTCATTAGCTTTAAGATCCACAGATAAAACTTTATCACTGTTAATATCATTTAGAAATTGTCTCTATATATGTGTGTATGGCAAACAAAAATATATAAAGTCRATGTTGATATGGGTATTTTGCTTCCACTGAAATTTTCAAAAATTGCATGGCTAAATTCCATAGACATCTAGTAGTTTGAAGCCTTAAATGTGCAATGTATATTAATATATGTTTAAAAAAAGGAAGTATTTAGGTTGTTAAAGCTTTGTACTATTGGCGTATAGGCGGTTGCAATCTAGCCAGCTGATGGGCAGAAACATAACCCAGAAACTAACACATGATTCTGTGACATTAAGGAAAAAAAAAATCAAACCAATCTTAAAGTTCATAATGCTGCATTGAATGTATTATAACTTTGAAATTTGTTCAAGGTAGTTATTCTTCCTTCTGAAATGTGTGTGTATATATATGTTTGCTTTCAGATACGGGCGTGTGGAAATTCTCTCTGGGTTTATTAATGGGCTCTTTCTAATGGTAATTGCTTTCTTTGTCTTCATGGAATCAGTGGCCAGACTGGTAGATCCTCCAGACATAGATACAAATATGTTAACGGTAAGTTTTGTCATTCTGTTTGAATGTTGTTTTGCACTCAATGGTTCATTTATGTTCATCTTCATTTAAAAAACAACAAAAAAAGAGAGATTTAAGTTGCATGCTTAGGAGACTTAAACTATGCCTTGACCTCTTAGCATATAGTTCAGATTTTAAAATCCAAACCATATCTAGTCTTAAAGTATGAAATATATAGAAGTAAATATAATTTAATTTTAAATTGATCTTTTTTTCCAAAGAGGTTACAGCTCTAATCTTTATAGATGACAGTCTTTCTATAGTGAAAGGTGCTAAGGAAATAATCATTCCATACAAGACTAAATTTAATTTTTGCTGTTATGTATGTCAATGTCAGTTATTGCAAAAATGTTTTTGTACTTATCTGCAATTGAGATGCCTCAAAAATCAGCTGGAATTTGTAAAGTTATGCTGTGTGTGTTATCATGGCATAAACAATCATGAAGCTGTCAGTAGCCAGACTAACTGCACATGTGTCTTGCCATCTTCCACAGCCTATTCAGGGACTCTCCACTAAAATTTTCAGGCCTCCATCCCTTTCCTCTGGAATGGGGCAGTCCGTTTCCTTCATCCTAATTGCTTTAGATTGTGGAATTCTACAAGTCCTAGCCTTCATTTTTCACACTTTCAGTTTCACTTGTTTCTCTCCCCCAAATGCATGAATTTGTGCTGTTTTGTTCTCTTCAGTAACAGGAAAAGATTTTTATGTAGGTAATACTAGATATGTGCATTGCTGGAGTCTAGGCCTGATTTTCTTCCTCCCTCCCCCCACCATCTTCAATATTTGTTCTGTTCTCACTACTGATTTTTTTTTTTTTTCCTTTGGGGTTCAGGCTGTGGAGTTTTTTTACTGCTTCTACGTGAGTTCTGTCTGCATATCCAAGGAAAGGTATAATAGCCCCTGAGTTGGACTCTCTTAACTCCTTTATTAGCTGGGGTTATTCTCTTGCACTTGGCCAGCTTTTCAAGAGAGGAGTAGAAAAATATGCAGACAGATAAAAAGTGCAACGCAGCCTGTAAAGCAGTACTTGCTATCATTCCTGTATAGTCTTGTCTTTTTTTTTTTCTTTTTTTTTTTCTTTCTTTGCAAATGAGTGATAAACTACAAGCTTTGCTTTGCTCCTCTGAACAATTTTGTCTCTTTCTGGAAGTAAATAAAATCAATTACTGCTTCCCAAAAGTAAAGTTGTTACCTTCTCCTGATTTGTTGATACTAGGTTTTGCATTTTATTGGTTGACACTGGGTGGGGTTTTGGGGAGGTTGGGGGGAATCAGATTTTTTTGAGAGGAGAAGAAAATTCCTTCAAAAGAAGGTTGTGCAGGAAATTTTGCTGATGAGGAATCTACATTAGAATAATCCTTCTGTTGATGCTAAAATGCTTCCACAGTTTTTCTTAATTAACTGTATAGTGTYTCTGATTACCTTGTTCTAGAAAATAAACTTGAGCATCTAGGAATATGTAATGAAGTTAATGTCTTGTCTTTTCTGTCTCTCTCACAGCCGGTCTCTGTTGGAGGGCTGATAGTAAACCTTGTTGGTATCTGTGCCTTTAGCCACGCGCACTCCCATGGGGCTTCTCGCGGAGGCTGTCACTCCCATGAGCACAGTCATTCTCACCATGGGCATGGGCACAGCCATGGGCATGGTCATTCCCACAGTGACCATGGGCATGGCCATGGACATTCCCACGGGTCTTCTGGAGGAGGCATGAATACCAACATGAGAGGCAAGTACAGATTGCTGAATTATAAATAACGTAACCTGGGCTTCAGCAGACTTTGATTTTTTCCAAAATCACACTGAACTATGCATGGTTCTTAGAATCTCCCTCCAGAGGTGGTCTGACAACCTTTTAATGTACTATACATGAATTTCTCAAACTCTTTATTCATTAATGAGTTTGGTTTGAAGAAACATAATTTGAAACACTTCTTTGTGCAGCTTTCTCGGATTTTTGTGGTATCTTGTTAGTGATTCTTAAAGACTAATAAAAAAATAATAATTTTTCTGCAGTCGTCATAAACGTTATTGAAAAACCTTGAAGTCTTTGTTTCTAAGTTCCACCTAGAAATGCAAGTGCAAGGTCTCGTCTATAAAGATATTACCATACTTCTAGGTGTCATGTGACAGACAGTTGTAAAAACACTAGGGGAAGGGATAAGAAGGAGAAAAACCAAGGCAGACCAGCAATCTAGAATATGCTTCTATTTGTGGTTCAGAAGATAAGATGAAATACTCTTTTTCAAATCTAAAATTGGAAACTAACTGAGAAGGACAATATAGAAAACCTTTCCCCCTACTACTTAGAACAGTATCTTTCATACTAAAATCTCTAAAAGAATGAGGTGTTTTGTGTAAGCTTCTCAGAGATTAAGCATTTTAGCTAGTAGTCTCATATTTTATTAATTATTTTACATCAGTTATAGTTTTGTTGACTCTTGTCTTGCATTTTTGTAAAGTCTGCTCATCCTCTTACTGTTTCAACATCCTTTTAAATCCTGATACTGAAGTAGCACTAATCTCATGAATAGTTTGAGGTTATTTTTCAATGTCCTTTGAGTGTACACTGAGAATGCTACTATTAAAGCAATATAAAGGATTATTCCTAGCAGCAGCTGATAAACAATCTACTTATAAAACTGGAGCAGAGTTGGAGTATAAATCCAAATGATACATTTGTATCTGTCAACATTAGCAGGTCAATGGCTTTACAGTGATCTTTTTATCCTCTGTTAAGCATCAATAAGTCCTGATCCCTCTGTCAGGAGTTAAATGATTATGCTATATATTGCAAATCCCACTAACATTTAAGACTGCATTTGCATGTGTGGCTTAATCAGCAGATGCCTGACTAGATCATTGTATGTAGAGTGGAAAATGGTAATTTATACCAATTTGTAGTCAATCATTAGGAAAGCTAACTGTTTTGTTTCCTTTTGCACCAGGTTGAGCATGTAGAGTTAGTATCATAAACCCCACTGTTTCCACTAATGAACACAGAAATACATTTTAAACTTTATTTTAAACAGAAGTGTTCAACTTAATCACCCAGTGTATTTTGTTTTCAGGTGTGTTTCTGCATGTGTTAGCAGACACTCTTGGCAGTGTTGGTGTTATCGTATCCACAATATTTATTCAGCAATTTGGATGGCTGATAGCTGATCCACTCTGCTCTCTTTTTATTGCTACGTTGATTTTTCTCAGTGTTATCCCACTGTTGAAAGATGCCTGTCAAGTACTTTTGCTGAGGATTCCTCCAGAACAGGAGAAAGATCTGCATGCTGCTTTAGAAAAGGTCAGAACCACAGTTTTAAGTGTTTTCATATACAAACATACAAAGTTATAACTGTTTTTAATATTTGTTAAACTCAAGTAGTTCAGTGTGACTGCTGCTTTTGCCTCAGACAACTTTTTGTCTCACATTGTCTAAAATCTATTTTGCAGAGATTTGAGAGAATTAAGAGTTGTACTGATGGAAGGCTTTTGCAGGGGGGACTAAAAACCTTTTCTGAAAATGGTTTTACTCATTGGCACCATACACTGCCTTTGCTTTATGGATAGCTCAGGATTTCAGACAAGTATGGTAACAATGTGGGAAGCCTAATTACTACTAAGAAAGTGAGTAACATAGTAATTCCCAAAAGTTGACAAGCCTTTTTCAGCTTGGTCTGTACAATTCGGACTACAGGATTATATCTTGGGCCTATAATTGCAGGTTTTCATATTTGTCCCATATCTTGCTGGACATGCTGGCTCACAGTGGGTGAGGCAGCAAAAGCAAAATGAAAAAGGACTTGTAAAAACAACTGTAGCCTTTTCTCCCTGTCTGCTGTGCCAGGTTATACACTTTACAGCAGCATTTAGTCCTCACTGTTGGCTCATTTGAAGTTCCTGCCCAGAACCTCACTGCAGACCTTGGTATGGAGAACTTACCTGTGTCAGAAAACTAGTATGGGCTCTTTGAGGATGCCATCAACGAGAGCTGGCAAGGAAGACTATCCTGATGTTGTATGTCTTTTGGGAGAGGGGGAGACAAGTTCTTGTCTGCACAAGAAATAAAAAGTAGAAGTTGATTAGAAGAGACTTGTGTAGTGAGGAGGAAGTGCAGTGCAGATTGAGGATTTACCTTTTGATGAAAGAAGACAGAAAGTAATTCCTGCAGACTGAGGAAGAAGAAACTACTTTTTGAGAACAATTGAAGAGTAAATCATTAAAAGGTAATAGGAAAAGCATGAAAAAAATTACATTACCATAAAACAGTAAGACCAGTCTTAAAAATGTCTTAAATTAGGGGGAAGATACGTCTTAATTCAGTCTAGCTATGATAACTAAGTAGATACTTATTCTGGATACTGAGGTAACAGATGCCCTAGAAATGATTAAATGCCCAAACAAACTTTCTGGTTGGTCTGTCCATTGATGTTACTGTCATCTGTACACTAAATCAGTTTTTCTCTCATCCTATTTAGCATTGCACTCTGCAGGGATTTTCATTTAGTTTGATTTTATACCTTTTATTTTTTTGAAAGTAGCAAAGTGGCCTCCCAGTACTACGTATTTCTACGATCTAACTGGAAACATGCTTTGCTATGCAACTTTTTCCCTGTGAAATATTTCATAGCATTACCCATATGCACACAGAGAAGTTTAAAATATATTCTTAAAAGTAATTGTTGGTAATGTAATTTCTTTACAGATTCAAAAAATAGATGGAGTCATATCCTACAGAGATCCTCATTTTTGGTGTCACTCTGCGAGTGTTGTAGCAGGTACAATACATGTACAAGTGATGTCAGATGTGATGGAACAGAGAATTGTACAGCAGGTAAGGTGCAATGGTTTTAGACCCTAGTCATTTGCTACCTCTTCATTCCTTATTCTGGAACCCTATTTCTATCACAGACTGAACTTTGAAGCAGCTGTTTGTGATTGTTTCTGTAGCTATTAGTTAATGTCCTAGAGCTGGTCTCTAATGCTGTACTTTCCCTTGCCTGCTGCCCTGAGATTATTTACATAAAGAGTTGTTTGCTAAGACTTCTGCCAAAACAAAAAATACATCWATTCCCTTCCTCCCCCATGCCCGCATCCCCCCCATCATTGGTTCTGCTAAAAGTGGCAGTACACCTGCTGAGAAAAGGGGGAGTAGGTTGGTTTGGTACTGCAGTGCAGGCACTAAGTGGGAAACAGGGAGATCTGGATGCTAGTCATGGGTTTATTACAGGCTTATTAATGTGATCTATCTGTCCTGCGTTTTTTTTTTCTTTCTTTCTTAAAACACAGAAGATGTTCATTTCCTTATACAAGCAGTTATGCTGAAGTCACAAAGCCATACCCTCTGAAGCTTATCCTGACTTCCCAGCAAATTGACTTTTTGTGATGGTGCTTTTTTAATTTATAATATTTTAGACCCAGAATACTTTAAATTATTAATATATATATATGAAGTGTAGCAGTRATGTTAACCATGCTAACTGTAATACTCAGGTTACAGCAATTCTTAAAGATGCTGGAGTAAACAACCTAACCGTTCAAGTGGAGAAGGAAGCCTATTTTCAACACATGTCCGGCCTCAGTACAGGATTTCAGGATGTCCTTGCAATGACTCAGCAGTTGGAATCCATGAAATACTACAAAGATGGTACTTACATCATGTGATAAGAAACTGTTCACCAGAGGGGATGTAAACAGTGAAGCTGTAGGATTCCATATTTGTATTTTTTGGTCACAAGAGCTTGCACATACATGTACAGAAACAAATGTACTATATATATGAATTTTTTAAGCATAATATCTTTATTAAAATTGGATCAGGATGCTTTTATAAAGAAAGTAAGATGGACTAGAATATTTGCTGTATATGTGGAAATAATGGAAATCTTAAATACTCTACTTAGTGTTTATTAAACAGAAATCTTGAGACTTGTGGATGAGCACAGATATATTCCATACTTTCTCTTAAGTATAGAACATCATGATTATAATTTCCTTTGCTATGGGAAATGGAAATAGTTAAGGTTACAATAGAAACAGAATCAACTRAAAACTTTTTTTCATTCAAACATAGCTTGAAGACTTTGAATAAAAAAACATTTACCTGTTTATTATGGGGAACTTCATTAATATGAAGGTTTCTTTTGCAGATTTTGTGATATAGGAATAGAAATACAGTTTTTATATTACATCTGCATATAAAACTGGTTTCTAAACTTAATTTTACTGCATCAGAGCAAATAGATGCTACCATTCTAATTTATCTCAAATTAATTTTTAAGGATAAAAATCCACCACTCATATTAACAGTGAGTAATGGGGAGAAATAAGAATTGCAGATGCCTTTCTTTTCTTGTACTGTTTTTGTTTGTGTTTCCTGGACAGACTTAGTCAAAAAAACACTGTGTAAAGTAACTATTTTGTACTTTTTGTATGACTAACTGCAAATGCAATAGTTTCATGCATAAAGAAATTCACCAGTAAACATCCACTTCTATTCATCCAGCTAAACTTTACCTCTTCAAGACAGAATATTCTGTCATTTATATGTGTTTTTTTCCCTACAGAATAGCTAATTGGATGGACTTCCATATTTACAATTTGTTTGTGATAATTAAGTATTCCATAACTTTCAATTGTGCCAAAATCTGTTTTACTTTGGAAGTTAATAGATTTAGGAGAGTAACTGGAGAGCAGCTGAGTGACCTGGCAGTGAAATCTTTACTATTTACAGCTTGCTTGTTACTAAAATGCTGTTCAGTTTGTTGGAGGTTTTTTTTCTTAACTTGACTTGTTCAAGATCAGCTGTCAGCTGAAGTGGCTAAATGACTAGCTAGGCAAAAAGAAAAGAGCCTTGCCATTCTGGATGGATAACATCCCTGATCTGTTTGTTGTTTTTTTAAAAAAAAGCAAGCTCAAACTGTACCATAATACAGCTGCACATCTACTGTACTTAATCTTGCCCTTGTGTAGTACCTAAGGAAATACTCCAGGTTTAGAATGCTTAAACTAGGTAAGCAGTCTGGGACTTGGCAAGTTATTGAAGCAAACTGTAAATTGAGACTTCTTGATTGAAAAGAGAAAAGGAGCATTTGAGAAAGAATTATGCATGTTGGGGTCTAAATACTTGCAGAGAAGACAAATCTCTATCTTTAGGGAGAACCTGTTAACTGGGTAAAAACAACATATGTCTTTGGAGGTAGTTATCCTTAAACTGTTTTCCTGTGCTCATCTTTTCTTCTTCCTGTTTGAAAACCTTTTAAGTATTTTCCTTGTAATTCAGCAATCAGTTCGGTGGCTAGCAAGAATGAGTACATCTTTCATCATTCCATGTACCTTAGTAGTCTTACTCTGTCATATTGTTTTTTTATTCTGTTTTTCAGGATAGATACCCGAATTGTTTTAGTAAATACTTAAATTGATGCTAGTGGAGCTCAGCATAGAGTGATACAGGAATTACCTTATCAGATCAGATTCAATGGAGATGCATTTTGAAATGTCCTTTAGCAATTCTGCTTCTCTTGTGATCTGTTTATACAAACTGTAGAATTTCTTATGTATCTGTTGAACACCTTTTCATTCCATTCTCTTCCCCTAGTGCTGTATTAAAATAATTTCTGCAGTGCGGGACTGACTGACATAAAAAAAAAATTTTTTTTGACTGCAGTCAGAAAGCTTCCAAAAGTTGCATCGCTTTCAGGTGACTTGTATATTCTGAATCTTGATCGCTTTAAGTCCCTTCRTAGCACCTCATTTCTCAATCTGGCACTGCAGAACCAGCAGAATATCTCAGTGGTAGCAGTATGAGAACTAGAAAGCATATTGCTTGACCTGCTGATCTTAATGCGTATTCAGCTTGTACAGGGGGTTGCCCTGGGAAAAGGAAATTATTTTTAGTGGAAACTAATGCCTTTTGCAGCAGTTTTCTCACCTTCCCACCTCCAGAAGGCTCAGGTCAATTGGATAACAGTGCTACAATTATACTTGACTTATAAGAGGAATGATCTTATTAAACCTTTTTTTTTTTTTTTTTTTTTTTTTAAACAAGTGTTGGTTAGTGTTTGCCACTCATGTTTAAGGTAGTTGAACCAGAGCTGGCACTATCTTACCAAACTGAGTGTTAGCCCAGTCTTGACAGGAAAAGAAAAATCACTACCCTTCTTATTTACAAATCAATTTAGCTGAACATAATTGAAAAATCTTAAAGCCTCTTACAGCTTTCTCTAAGCAAATGCAGGTTAGATGATCATGTTTTCTTGGTGAGGATCAGCTGTGACGTGGTTACCTAATGGGGAAGTGCTAGCCTGCATCTCAACAAGTGCTCAGCAGCTTTTCAGGTTTTACCCAACAGGTGTGCACAGTGCTGTCCGGGCTGTCCTGACAGCAACAGACACCTGCAGTAACCACAGTCTGCCTTTTGTTAACTTAACAAAAGCCATTATCTGGCTTCAGGCTTCCCCACATGATCTATTAGAACTATGCTGTAAGGGTGGTTTTTCAGATCACAAGTATAGGCCAATTGAAATATTTTAATAAATACTTCAGTGTGGAAGTTCCTATTCTAGTCCTTTGATCTGTATGCAAACAGTTGCAATGAAACACTTTTGTTTTAAATCAGTTTCGTCCTTGGAACTGCAGCTATGAATTGTACATTTGGCAGCAAGCAATATATGTATATAAAATGAGAAAAAAAATAAATTTATTTTTCAAGAATGTTTTAATTTTATGTGGTACATCTTGACTTTCCTGGATTAAAAACTTAATTGGGATGTACACAGGTAAAGGTTTAAAAAATGCTTGTGACTTCACAGTTCTGCCTTCTATCACAAGCTGTTTCTACAGGAACCGGTTTTACCTGGAGAATCTGCGACCAGCCTCGCGCCTCGCCGGCTGCGGCGCGGCACGTTACAACCTCCCCGGTGACCCGGGGCGGCCGCAGAGGCAAATAGTCGCGGTGACGCAGTGCGCGGCCCCGCCCCCTTTTCGAACGCTCGGAGGAGCCACGTGCCGGTCGCCGCGGTAACGCATTCGGGCGGTCGCGGGCAGCAGCCAATGGGGCGGCAGCGGGCAGCCAATGAGCGGCGCCGAGTGCGAGATTTAAACCTGCGGCGGCGCAGCCCGGCTCGGCTCCATTCGGCTCGGCTCGGCTCCCACTCCCCTCGGCTCCGCTCCGCTCGGCGTCGCGGCCATGGCGCTCAGGGTCACCCGGGTAGGTGCGGCGGCACGGACCGGGCCGGCCTTCCCCCGCTGGGGAGCGGGGTGTCCCGGCCCCGCCGCGCGGCGGGAGCAGGCCCCGAGCCGCGCAGCTCGGCCACCACTCGCTCCCCGCTCGGGGGGGGACGCGGGGCAGGTGGGCTGCGGCCGTGCAGCCCTCCCGGGTCGCCCCCCTTTCCCCGTCCCTCCCGCTCGTGGGGTGCAGCCGTGCAACACTCCCGCTCGCCTCCCTGCTTCCCTCGCTGAACGGGGGGGATACAGCCGTACAGCCCTCCCCTATCTCTTTTCCCCCGGCCCTCCCGCTTTGCGGAGAGGAGGAGGGGTGCAGCCGCGCAGCCCTCCCGAGTGCACCCCCCTGCCCGGCTTGAGGGGGGGCAGCCGCGCAGCCCTCCCGGTCGTCCCCCTTTGCCCCCCTCTCCCGTTGGGGGGGTGCCGCCGCGCAGCCCTCCTAGATCTCCCCCCGACCCTCCCGGTCCCCCCCCGGCCCGGGGCCCCGGTGACCGCTCTCTCCCCGCAGCACACGCGGACGGCAGCCGACGCCGCGGCGAAGAGCAGCGCGCCCGCCGCCAAGCGCGGGGCGCCGGCGGCCACCAAGGCGGGGCTGCGCCCCCGCACCGCCCTGGGCGACATCGGCAACCGCGTCGGCGAGCCGCAGCCGCGGGCCGCCCTCAAGAAGCCGCCGGCCCCCGCCGCCGCCGCCGCCGAGAAGGCGGCGCCCCGCAGGGCCCTGAGGGCGGCCCCCAAGGAGGAGCCGCCGCAGCCCGAGCCGCAGCCCGAGCCCGCCAAGGTACCGCCCCGGCCCCCCCGGCAGCGCCGCCACGGCCCCGGGGGCAGCCCCGGCGCCGCCTCCCCGGCGGCCGGTGCCTCCCCTGCGCTCACCCCAAGCCTCCTTGTAGCTGGAGTCGCCATCTCCCACGCCCATGGAGACGTCTGGGTGCGCCCCATCAGAGGAGATGCTGTGCCAGGCTTTTTCCGATGTCTTGCTTGAAGTGAAAGATGTAGATGTGGAAGATGGCACTGACCCCAATCTCTGCAGTGAATATGTGAAGGACATCTACAACTACCTGAGAGACCTCGAGGTTGGTAGGAGTAATTCAGAGCCACAGGGAGACCCACTGACAATGCACCCGTCATTACAGGGATGAGTTGGCATTGGCATTCACTCTCACATGGGTTTTCAGGAAGCAGGAATAAGCAATTCCTTAACTTAAAATTCCAGAGTAAAACTGACCAACCTGATAGCTGACTGGTCTAATGACCAGTGTTAGTAGCACTAGTACCATGCTCTTTCCAGCCAATATCTAATAAACTAAGAAACTTCATACTCTGTGTCCCAGACTTATGTGGTACACTTACACTGAACTCATGAAGGCCTTGCCTTAAGATGAAATAGCTCAAATCCCTGCAATGTCCAACCTCGAAGTGGCTGGATCTCCTATTAACCCTATTTCTTCCATACAGGAAAAACAAGCTGTCAGACCCAAATACCTCGCAGGCCAGGAAATCACTGGGAATATGCGAGCTATACTAATAGACTGGCTTGTGCAAGTACAGATGAAGTTCAGACTCCTGCAGGAGACAATGTACATGACAGTTGCTATCATTGATCGCTTCTTGCAGGTAAGTGTCTCCTGCCTAGTGTCAAGGGATGCTTTTCCTCTAAGCTAAAGCACAATGAGCACTGATAACATCATACACATGGTTGGACTTGTTAACCCTAACAAAAAAAAGTAGCTGACCAACAAAGGGCTTTGTCTCAAACTGCACACACTGTATACCTGTCCTGACTAGAAACAGTAACCTGACATATCAGAGCTCTTTATTTCTCTCCCTGACTTGGTCTCAATAGCTTGTCCATAACCCTGCAGAGGCTAATAGAGGTAATGAAATGCTGTACAGTTACTCTGTATATGTCAGTGCATAGCAGGAACCTGATGCTGACTACCTTGAAAAGCTGTGTTCTGACCCAAGTCATTCAGTCTCTATTCGTTCACTCTCACACAAGTCTCTACTGTTTTCTACTACAGGACAATACTGTGTCCAAGAAGACATTGCAGCTGGTTGGTGTCACAGCTATGTTCATTGCCAGCAAGTATGAAGAAATGTATCCCCCTGAAATTGGGGATTTTGCCTTTGTAACAGATCACACTTACACAAAGTCCCAGATCCGCCAGATGGAGATGAAGATCCTCCGAGCCCTGGACTTTGGTCTGGGTCGCCCTCTGCCCCTACACTTTCTAAGGAGGGCTTCAAAGATTGCAGAGGTGATGCTGAGAACTGTGGTGTTACTGTCAGTGTTATCTTGAAGATGTAACATTTGGCTGTTGCAGCTTGTTAAAACTGTATAAAACTTTGGTTTGAGTATTATAACAATTTAGCAACTGAACAAACAGTTCAGTCTGAAACCTGTCTCCTTGTAGAAAGTGGTTTTGTTTGTCTGCTTTTTCTCACTTGAGTTTAACCCAGCCAAACCAGAGTTAAAATGCCTGCCTGGTACTAGCAGAGGATTCTCAGACTGCTGCTAAAGGGAATAGTCCCAAGCGATGAGCAGCTTAACACTACTCAAAACAGCTCATGATTAAGTCACTTAAATTTCCAGCCTATAGCTTGAAAAATGTTTGCTAAGGAAGCATTTCTTCCTGCCTGATGAAACAAAGGCAACTGAGCTAGCTATTCTTGACATGATGTTTTTGCCTTGGAGACAACACTCAACTCGGGCTTATTCCAGGTGGACCTGGAACAGCACACTCTGGCCAAGTACCTGATGGAGTTGTCCATGGTGGACTATGAAATGGTTCACTTCCCTCCTTCTAAAACTGCAGCTGCTGCTTCCTGTTTGGCTCTAAAAGTTCTTGATGGAGGCGAGTGGGTAAGTTGTGCTTGTCAGATACCACTTACTAGCTTGGGACTTGATGTACTCGTGTACTAGCATAAAATGCCACTCTAGGCCAAGTGTGTTTATCTCCCCTTGCCTATAACAAGGGGACAGAAGTAGGGCGGTAACTGTTTCCTGTCAGAAAGACTGTAGCTGTCCAAGCCCAATAGAAGACAGAATTCAACAAGCTCAAACTGTTCTTGTAGCATTGTCTAATAATGTTTCTTTCAGACGCCAACTCTACAACACTACATGAGTTATACTGAGAGCGACCTTCTTCCAGTCATGCAACATATGGCAAAGAACATAATCCTAGTGAATCGGGGCCTTACCAAGCACATGGTAAGCTTCTCATGGTAAAGATGGGGAGTGGACTTGGTTAAGTGTCAATATGTGGTTCTGTGATTACAGCCACTGATACTTTTATCAGACCTGCTAGCTTCAGCTGAAGTGTCTCTATCTTGCCAAGGTGGTATAAGCCAGCACAAGCTTACCAAAACACAAACTTGTTCTGGATGCTAGAATTCACTTGACCTGGCTACCAAGCCTCAGAATAACTGAAGGCTGCCAGTAGAGTAGCATGTTTATGAGAAGGCTAAACTTAATCTTACTCTCTCTTTGCAGACAATCAAGAATAAATATGCCAGCAGCAAAAATGCCAAGATAAGCACTATTGCACAGCTCAACTCTGCTGTCATACAGAATCTAGCCAAACCTCTGGCCAAAGCGTAACTCCTGTAACTCCCACACAAACTTGGGCAGGATGTTGGCACCATGTGCCACTGTGTACATAATGTATCTTATTTGTGTGTTTAAAGCTTTTAATAAAGCATCGTGTTGCCTTTTACTCTAGCTATAGTGCTTACCTGTATGCTTTGTGCTGGTCCCTTTCCCCCTGAAGCTGCTGGCAGCTCTGGGGTGAGCCCTTGTGGGCCTGCTGACACCCCAGGGCTGTGTACAGGCAGGAGTGGTAGGATGTGCTCTGCTAACTGCTGGGGCAGGTGTAGCTGCTGCTAGATTAGTCAAATTCAAAATATTGCAATCACTATAGCACAGCTCCAACTTGGTGTAGCTACTTAAGTAAAATACTGTGAGGAGACCTGTATTAGCAAGTACTAATTAATCTTGGTCTGCCACAGTCCCTGTTTTGTTTTGTTGTTACGAACTCCTGCAGCTTCCTGCTTCACTTTTGTCTTTGATAACATGTCGGGCTTGTGGTGCCTCCTGCCGGAGTCGGGATTAGGGGAGGGCGGTGGGGGCGGAAAGCTCCGCCGCTAGCAGCAAGCATGGCAGCTAACGGTCCCCGCGCGGGGGGCGGCGGTAACACCGCGCTTTCACTCAGCTCAGCGGCAGGAACCCGCCTGAGGCCGAGCCGCTGTTCCCCTCGCTGCGGGCTGGGGTTTCAGTCCCGTTTCCATGCACCTCGGGGAGAGGCCCAGCAGCCCCCGCTACCGCGCTTTGGCCCGTAACGGCCCGCGCCTCCCCCGCGGCGGCGGCCCCGCCCCGCCCCGCCTGGCGGCGGAGTGCCGAGACGGCGATGCGGAGGAAGAGGCCCAGGATTGGTAGCGAACACGTCGGCGGCTCGGGAGCCCCGCCCTCCCAGGCGGAAGCAATCGCCGGCCGAGCTCGGCGATAGGCGCGCGCGGGCCGTTTGAAGGCTCGGCAATGGAGCCGCCTCAGCGGGAGCCGGGCGCGGCGGCGGCGGGGGACGCCGAGGCCGGGCCGGCGGCCAAGCTGGACGTCCTGACACTGCTCCGGTCGGTGCTGCGGGGCCGGGGGCTGCACGGGGTGGCCTGCGGGGCGCCGGGGCCCGGGCGGGCCGGGGCCGCCCTCCTGGGCTGTCGCTCTGCGTTTGACCGTTGTCGCTTTCCCTCTGCTGCAGCCTGAGGGAACAGATGAAGCAGCAGCTCATGGAGTGCAGCGCCACAGTTCATGCTAGTAAGCCTATTCCTTTCCCTATTTCCCTGCATAACCCAGCGTGCTTTCTCTTAACGTGACGTATTGCGGTAATAAGGAACGTGATGTATCTCATAGCTGTATATTTGAAATTGTATTTTTTAATTTATCAAAAGTGCTTGTTGTAATATTGAATTTTTTTCATAGACTAAGCATCTGACTGCATTCTCTTGGTAGCTCTTATAGACATGTTTGAACCCTTACAGAGCTGTCACATAAGTATTCCCTACCACCCCCACCCTTTCTCATCTTGGATTTTTGCTTTAGACCCCTCTAACACTCTGACAAAACCTTAAGTTGTAGTAATGGCTTTCAGGAATCTGATCAACTGGGGTTTCAGTTTTACAATAAAAAGTGTTTGGCAGCAATACTGATTTAACATAATTCTTCTTGTTCCTGTTCTGTTTTCGTTATGTATCTTCTCCACTGCACCAGCCAGTTGCATGCAGAGCAGTGCTGTGAACCCAATCAGGCATGTCTGAAAAGTACTAAATAGAAATATTTTAAAGCCTGATTATTTTTCTGATACAGTTGATTGACAGTGCAGCCCCACTAATAGCGAAAGAGATGGTGAGGTGTGGTGCTAGGGTTAAGAAATACCTTGTTAGTATAGCCGTCAAACTGCTTATCCTTTATATTCTGTAAATTGGGTTTAAAAATTTTCTGTTGTGCTATTTTAGTAATGTTCTTGCTTTGCAGGTGAAGAAAGTTATCCTGACCATATCATAGAAGAAAAGCTAATCAAGACGTAAGTCAACTGATGATTTCAAACTTTTGGCATAGTTTAAAATAAAGAAGAGAAGAGTTAGGAACTGAGCTGGATGGTCTCTTTCTACTCCTTTTTATTGAAAAGTCTGGATTAATTATCAATTTGCAAGAGTCTGATGAAAATAGAGGATATGAAAAGAGAATGTGTGGAGGAAATATTTTATTCAACCCCCTAATACAGTCCTGTATCTGATGTGGTTTCTAAATTTGCAATCCTTCTAAGTAATGGCTAGAGTTAACTAACATAATTCCATGTGCCAAAGTACTCCTGAATCAAATAATTTGTAACTTACAGGCAAAATTCTTATTTCAGGCATGGAGAAAACAACTTATTACTTACAAGAGTGAGATTGCTTTAAAGTTTTTCTTGTTCTTTTCACACTGTTGTTTTTGTTTCAGTACCACAGAAGATTTGGAAAGAGAGATGGAGGAAGTAAAAGTCTCTTTCCAAAACAAGACATTGGTGTTGCAGAGGCATGTATCTTTTTCCTGTTTATTTGGGGGATTTTCTGTTTGTTTGCTTGTTTACATATGTGTGCATCATGGAGGTACAAGTAATTCTGATTAAATTAGGATTTCAAAATGATGCAGTATATATTACAAACATGAAAAACTTTAGTACCATTGAACCAGTAGGAATGAAAATGGAGATACCATACAGAATGACAAAAAACACTCAAGTTGAAATCTGTGAGCCCCAAAGGTCCTGCAAAATTGTGAAAGGCTGACCATATACAATCACTAGACAAAATTGTTGGTGGTATTTTACAAATGCCTGTGAAAAGGTAGAGATGGTAGGTGTTACGTATCTCCTGTGTTATGTGACTGTTCATTTGAATTCTCACCTTTGTCCAGCTTCCCTTCTGCAGACTTTGGGATTACTGACTTCTGAAGTATGTTTGGCAAGTGAGAAATGCATTGTCACTCTTATAAAGAATCACTAATATGTTCTTCTTATCCTGATAGTTAAGAAAACCCCAATATTTAAGCAGTGTGATATTTAAAATTGACGGGTATTCTTATATATATTTCCAATGTGAAAACGGGCATAAATGGAACACTGGCAATCTCTCAATCTTTATCTAAATTCCCTTTTCTTAGTTTCTCATCAGTTCTCATCAACTCTATCTCTTTTCCCCACACTGTGCAGGATCCAGCTTATGGATGCCCTGAGAAACAAAGTGAAACAAAATGATGATGACTCACGGTAAGGTGTTTTGGGGGAAAGGATGGCCAGAAAGAAAGGAAAGGAATTGACACAGTTGAATGAGGCACATTTCGGCATTACTTCATTGTATCATTTAAAAACAAACTTTCTTCTTCTAATTTTGACTGGATGATACACAGTCCACCTTCTGACTAGAATCAGCATGATCAAACCTCTTATACCTGGAGTGGTTTTACATTTGGGCTCTGAACTAACCAACCTTTGATCACAGAGACATTGAGGCTTGCTTCACACAAGCCAGCTCAGTTCTAGAAGCACCACCGTAGTTGTTTGTACACCAGCTCCATGATCTTGGCCGCACTTGTAGAATGCAGTTGATTTTTCTTTGCTCCTTCGTGCTTTCATATTTAAGTTGGGCCACAAGAACATATATTTGATGTTATATGAGTTTTTGCCTTCTTTGGGTTCTGTCCTTAGATTCATGTTGATCATCTTGATGTTTGAGAGCTGACTGTATACAGGGCCTTGCCTCTGCTTTGTTGCCTTCATTAATCAATCACTTAGGAACTCAATGTCTTTGAAAAAGAACTGAACGTTTCAAACTTGTTTGAAATTACCTGTTCATCTCTTACCCAATATGAATGGATGCATGCATACAAAGTGTAATATGAGAAATTTCATTTCTGTAGGAAACATAGCCAAAAACACTCTATTTCCATGATGTGTCTGGCATTCCTAGGCTTTCTGAGGTGGCTTGGCTGCCTTGATGTCTCCCAAGCTCTGTGCTTTCACTGTGCAGTGTTAGACAAACCTAACTGAAACATTGAGATGGAAATAAGGAGAATATTTAGCCTCTAAAGCTATACTTGGTATGTTAAATCTGCAAAAGAAAGGGCATAGTTTTTCAAAAGTAAAAAATAAAAGTATGCTTTATTTTGGTGTTAGAGGAGAATTTTTTATATATAATGTAAATAACTTTAAAATATCTGTGCTCTTTTCATATATTAACAGTCTTAAGGTGTGCAAATATGTGTTTCCTTCCTTAGACTGATTTTGGAAACTATGAAACACATAATAATGCTCAGCACAGCAATACTTGAATCTCAGCAGGTAAGTGTCAGTTGTACCCTCTCTTGCAGTTGCACAGGTCTGCTTTCCTCAATACGGCCAGGGTGCAATTTGAAAGTAACAGGAATGCAAAAGTCATATGAAGTCAAATATGTGGCCCAAAGTGCACAGTTACTACTGGTGTTAAAATTACTGAAATGATTACTTGAAGTGAGGATGCAAAAGGTCTGCCTATAGAGCTGTCCTTAACTACTTTTGTGGATTAAATTAGCATCTATCAGTATTAATTGGAGACAGAATCTACAATTTTTTTTCTTGCAGCAAGCACGTGAGATGGAAGAGAAATTGAATGACATTAAAAAGAAAAGACTCTGTAAGTGTGTTAATTAAATTTACTTTGTTTTATATTTGAAGGTACAGTTTGTATTTTAGAAGGTGCTTCTTGTGGCAATATTAACATATGAAGTCACCATGAAACTCTGAATACAGCTGTAAAACTTCTGATAAGAAGAATATGATGTTAAAAAAAAAAAAAGGCATGTTGTCTACATGCAGATGACACTGATGTGTTAGAACAGAGATGCAAGAAGATACTCAAAAAGAATGTGGTTTAGTTTCATTATTTAGTGTAAACTCCCCAGTTTATTACACCTCACTTATGATTTTTTAGAGTGTATTCGTATTAAATCAGTCCTACAACACCTAAACAATTTTTTGTCATACTGCACCTTTGTGAAATGTTTGAAGACTGAGAGGGGACTTATCTACAAAGAACTTACATAATAATGTATATCTTGGTATTCAGTATGCTGGTTAGAGTAGGTCAAGAGTTGAATTTAGATTTTTTTTTTTTAATTTGCTATTCAGCACTTAATATGGTAAATATTTTTGAACAGTGTAAATATTTGCTCCTACTGTGACATGATTAGGTCTGCCAGCAATTTTAACAGCTATTTATTTAATTGTGTTTGTTTCAGAATAATAAACAAACCCAGTCAAATATCTGTCTTCAAAGGAAAAATGAGCACCCTAATATCTTCAGAAATAAAGGAAGGGCTGCTAAGTCATGAGGGGCAGCATTCTTTCAGTGTATGAATTGTCCCTTAGTGGTTTTACTCAGTTTAGTTTTTAGTCTGGTTTCCTAAGAAAACGAGAAATATTCACTCTTATTGTCCATGTCCCTTGTATGACTTTGGAACTTGGTTTGGATCAAATTTGAAAATAAGGAAAAAGGTCTTAAACTTCTTCAACTATAGAAGTTGTGACAACTGGAGACAAGGTGTAGGACAGATGTTCAAATTAGTGTCCATGTCTGATGGAAATGCAGGCAGTACACACAGTACTTCCTCTTTTGCTAGGAGCCAGGGAACGAGTTTGTATATATTGACACAAGATGCCACAGCACATGTTGGTTTTGTGTGGAAGGGATATCTTGAGGTGTATTGGAGGGAAGGGATGGGGTGAGATGTTAGGATTATTGCAGTGGAAGTGCCTTAGATGTCTGTGGGAAACAGGGTTTCTTTAGTTCCACTGCACACAGAACTACTTGTTAATGCTTCATTTTCCTAATCATGGAATAGTACTAAAACAAGCTGGAGGAAACAAACTACTGCAAATTCATACCACAATGAAAAAACAAAAGAAGGAACTAGCAAGTATGGAAGTGGGTGAAATGCTGGAGAAGATACGTAACAACTTACAAAAAGAAAAAGAGATGACTACTTTAATTCAAAATATATTCCAGGTAATGAGTCATAACTTTCAGAAGCAAGTTTGTAGTTTTGTGTCACAATGAAGGTAACATACTGTATAGTAAATGGAACTTCAAACAAGATTAAGATACAGTGTGTGCTTTCAAAAAAGCAATGATGGTAATGAAAAAACTGCTGCATGCAGAGATAATTTTATTGCCTTAAAGACTGAACATATGGAATTGCCCCAAAGTGTTGTTTGGAATAATTATTTATAGAAATTAGAAACGATCTATTGATCTGTCTTTATTTCTTTTTTCCATCTAAGATACAAAAATTATGCTTTTCTTAGGAGAATGAATGTCACATCTCCCCAAATCAGTTTCCCAGTCTCTTGCTTATTTTTCCGAAGCATGTCTTAATCCCATGACGCCACCATGCCAGGCTGCCCCTTCTGAATCTGCTCCTTCTGACCACAGACACTTCTCTGGTTCAGTGTCACACACTGCAGCACTGTGGAGGCCTTGGCCTGCCAGCCAAGGCCAGACTTCAAATACTTTCAGCGATGTAGCCTTCATCGCCTTGGTTATTCACCTGTCACATGCTGCTGACTAGTCTGTATCCATGTAGCTGGCTGGCAGGTCATCTGGTGTTTGGGGTCACACAAAGTGAGGAAGAAAACCTCATGATTTAGGATATGGAGGAGGGGAGGAAGGGTCTGCAGCATCCTGTGCTTGGAGGGGTCTCACTAAAGCTCTTATACCCTGCACTGCAGTCTGGTACTCTGCCTCTCACTGTGTGACCTGTCCTGGCTTCCTTCACCTGACCCTACAGATCAGTCGCTTAATAAGTACAAATGTGAATTGCAGTGAATTGTAGTTGCAATGCTTGCGAGTTTGTCCACCAATGGCTTATGAAATCCCAGTTAAGAACACACATGGTTTATTAAACAAAACATAGACTGGGGAAAGATAGAGCTTATTTGAGGTCTTCAGGTAGGAGACCAGATATAACCATTCTGTAAATTTGTATGATCTGAAGAATTTCAAAGGACAGAAAAAGAGCCACACGTTTCTGTGTTGCATGCCATTTCTACTAGTAGTTTGCAATGGAAAATAATGTTATATCTCACAATGAGAATGAGAAATTAAACATCTCAGTGGGTTTTGGATTAAATTCCTGGAATTATCCTCTATTTTTGTATTTTTGAAATCTTCTGAGCCATAAGAAGTAGAACAAATCTTCTTTGGTTAAATTTAATAATTCCCCTTTTCTGTCCAGAATGGCAGGGTGAGGATGTTAGAAACTGTTGTCTTGTGTTTGAGGCAAATTTTATGTAAAAAGTATATATATTCTCAACACCTATGTTTCAAATGGGGATGGTGTGCCAGCACTACAAGGAAGTTCAAACCAGCACACTTTTTTTTGCCTATGTGTTGACAATAGGATCTAAACTAATACTTCCCGTTCTTTTCTCTCTCGCCCTACTGCCCATTTCAAACACTGCTGTGAATTTCAAGGGCTTCTAAAGATTCTGAGAGATTTCAGTAAGAACAGTTCTTTTTAAAGGCATTCATTTTTTAACTAATAATCTTTCTTTTTGTAGAATATCATAATTGGAAGCAGAGTTAACTGGGCAGAAGATCCATCTTTAAAGGCAATTGTTCTACAGCTTGAAAAAAATGTGTCTTTTCTCTGAGTAAGGAGAAATTGTGTTTATTTTTATATACTGTATGTAATCAACATACTAAATTTGATATTGACTAACACACGTTATGAAAGCACATTTTAAGATTTTGAATATATAACCTTTCTGGAAGTGCTTCCTTTCTTTAGAGATTCAGAATGTGGCCATGCAGCTCTTCAAAGTGAAATTTAATTGTTGGTATATAACAAATGTTAGAGCAGTTAATGTAGTTGATGAAACTAATTGAAGAATCACTTCCTGGCTGCTCTATCCCGAGAGCTCACTTCCCTCTGAAATGCAGCAATGACCCAATAAAGAAGAATAATCTATGTATTACAAACTCTTATGTAGAAGTGGGCTTGAACCAAGGCTGTACCATGTATACGCTGCCCAGCTCCCGCAGCGGCGCAGGAGAAACACCCCCGCCGAGCTCTTCCCTTCTGCGCCAGGGGGCCAGGGCAGAAGGCCAAAGGGCTGAGGCAGGCAGTATCGCCCAGCTCAGCCCCACAGAAAGCCCGAACGGGAAAACTTTTTTAAGTCAGTATCTGCTTAGGATTTTTTTTTTTCTTAAAACATTACGTATAATTTTTAAGTCTGAAAAATTTATACTTCTAGCTGTAACTCTCACTGTGACCAGACTATATGATGATCATCACATCCAGGAAGAGATACAAACTGCAGATCCTGTCACGGCAAAATATGTCAAGCCTAAAGAAAATGTATGTAAAATGGAAGATGGAGCTTGATGCAGTTAAAATTAAGCAACTGAGCAATATTTTAAGTGTATTTATACATTGACATTCCTAGAAGAAAATTGACATGGTAAATCATATTTTGTGTAATGTTTTGGATTAAAATATTGTTACTTCTCGTTTTATGGGTGAATGCCTGATTTTAGATGGTGAATCTGACGTGCCTTTATCAAATTCAAATAAATCACCGATCTCCTCTAAGCAGTTATTTAGACCTAACCTGTTGTCTTCGTGCTTCATTCACCTCACCCTGGCCCCGGCTGCCGCGGGTACCACAGCTGCGCGCCGGCTCTGCGCCTCCGGGCTCGGCTGCGGTTCCCTTGTCTCAGCAAGGCCGGGGCGGGCTCCGCAGGCTCGCTTCTTCTCGGTGTCAAGGGCCCGGCGTCGCCCGCCTCCTCCGGGACCCCCGCACCTGCAGCCCGGAGCCCCGGCCCGGCCC
>NW_020450274.1:472365-506471 GCF_003343035.1 Apteryx rowi | reverse complement strand
TGGCCGGGCGCGGGCTCGCGGCGGCACCGTCAGCCCCCCGCCGCCCCCGCCGCCCCGGTGGCGGAGGAAGCCCCCGCGGGAGCGCAACGGGGGCCGGGTAGCGCCGGGGCGCGGGGGCCGGGCCGCTGCCGTGCGGGGACTGCTCCGGGGGAGAGGAGGCGCGTTACCTCCTGCTGGGTGTTAACTGCTGCGCTCGTCTTCCCTAGAGGAACACGGGCTCTGCGCTTTCGTTCGTTTTAATTTAAAAAAGCCCTGCGATTTGATCTGTTCCTCTTCCATCGTGCCTGCTTGCTTTCGTCAAGTAATCAGCATAGGTACAGTGCGTCCTGGGTGTTAAATACATTTTTTTTGCTCTCCTCTTACTGTCCAATCGTTTGACCTGCTGCTTAGTTCTCTTCTGGTACAAAATGATGCTGCAGGGAAGCCTGCAAGCTGCACCTTTTGTACCATCCGTCAGGCGGGGAGGGTGCTCGCCGGCATCTTTTTAAGTCACCCCTCTTCTCTTGAAGGTGAAGGTGAGGCATGGAGTTTTTGAAAGAAATGCTTCAAAAATGACTGGCTCTGAATACCAAATTTCTTTTATTTATAGCTTTTTCAATCTTGTCCAGGCAGCTGAACAAACATACAAAAGCCAACACTGTTAGCGATTCTATGGTTCTTGTGCTAAAACTTTGTAATTCCATTTATGCTACTGTGATTCCTACTTCTACATAATCTATGATTGCTGTGAGAAAAGTAAAGGAGCTCTTATCCCTGTGCTGGATACCAGGATGAAGGAATAGATTTAAAAATGAAATTTCTCCTTGGGTAAAACTAAAGCAGAAGTAATAAGTTTATCAAAATGGCAGTGCAGAAAGCAGCACTATATAAGTGGTCAATTAATATGTTATGTTTTCCATTTTATTATTGTGAAGTTAATGTTTGTCTAGAAATGTATTTTTCTCTTCCTGTGTTCTCCCACTATCTTGTCTTGTTCTAGGTAGTCAAGCCACATACTCCCTTAATTAAGTTCCCAGACAGAAAAAGTGTCCCCAAACCTAAACGTAAGTATTTCATCTATAGATACAACTTGCACCACTTTTTTTCACATTGTTTTATGTAAGAACCAGGACACACTTTTACTAACTTGGATTAAATATTCAACTGATTCTGAGCGGTGTTTCTAGAAAATTGCTTTAGTTTGGAGACAGCTCTTTGACGCTTCCATTTCAGACTTTACAACTGTGGGGGAAAAAAACATAGTGTATGCATGTCTTGGTCGAGGCAGATTCCTGAAGATTGTTTTCCTACTTTTGATTTATACACAAGATCCTATTTTTGCAAATACTAATATCTTCTTGAAATGTTTCTGACAAAGTCACCGTGAGAAGCGACCTTGGGTATTCAGTGATGTTTGCAGAAATAATGTTGGATTTTGCTTGGTTCTTTTTTCCCTAATTGAAGTGTGCAATGTCTGTGGCATTTAATATCCTGATTATAGCTGGGAGGGCCATCCCACTCTGCATTTTAGGAAATGTTTTCCAGTGCTATTAGTTAATACTGAGGAAAAAAGTAATTTCATTGCAATCTTTGACACATCAATTTTTATACCTATAGCTATGCTGATATTTACAGGATACCAGGCAGTTATATTTAGATAAAAGTTATATGAGCTGGATGTTGTTTTAATATTCCTTCTGAGTCAATAAAGCATTTGAAACTAAAATAACATGTCTTATGAAGATCTGTTGTATTCTCACTTTTTAGAAGTGATGGATGGTTTTGACTCATTCTTTTTTTGGCTCTTTACCTATGAGATCTTTTTTTCTAATACTCAAATCAAAATTTTTCTGCACTTTAAGGATCTCTTGTGAGCAGAAAGCTTGTTTAGTCAGCTGAAGATTCACTGTTTCTACTGATGCTCGAACACAAAGGATGGATGAAAACATCTGGATTTTAGATTTCAGAAACCTTCAGATTTCACACAATTTTACAAAAGAATTTGAAGAGTGAATATTCTGTAAAGAATGGTTGGAAGCAACTTCAGTTATGCACTTGTATTTTTGGTTATTTTTAATAAAAAATTGTTCAGTACATGAATAACTGTACCACATATTTGCTAGAGTACTTATCCCATGTGATTTAGCTCCAAGTTATTTTATCTCTTAACATCATGATGTACCTGCAGTGCACATCAACTGCCACTTCTGACTTACCGATGGATTTTTCAGGAACTGCTCTTTGTAATAATTCTTGGTCAGAAATCTGTACATTGTGCCTTAGTTAAGTCAGTTGCACCACCTTTCCTGCCATTTTAAAAAACATGTTGCTTACCTCTTGTTCATCTCTGTATCAGAAGTTTTCTGTGAATATTTCTTTTAAGTATGTTAGACCTTTCTACCTTGATCAGGTTCTGTTCCTTGAAAGGTAAATTGCAGTCTACCTCACTTTGCTTGAACATTGTAGCAGTAACAGTATTTCAGTGTACCAGACTATTGCTTCCACATAGCCAGAGCTCTGCAGATCAACACTATACTCCTAGGGACTTGGGTGTTTGAAAGGCCAGCCAAACTCTTTTATTGTATTACTGCAACATAGTGGTCTCAAATGGGGAAGGGAAAATGGTGGTAGAGACTATCTGACATTAAGCAACAGCAGTATAATGTGATACTTCTGAGTCTCGACTTCTTGTAGGTGTAATTGGCTACTGCTTCTATTCCAGCTACGCTTCAGATGGTAAAATACACAACAGAGGAAAATCTTAGGCAAAGCTCTAGACATTTTTGTGGCGTATAAAACAAACTTGGAGAAACTGTTGTTCATGTCTTTCATATATAAGGAGCGTTATTTCTTCTCTAGGAGGAAAACACAAATAGTCCTGTCATCACTAGCCAGAGCTATTAATCAGCTGTGTGTTGTTAGAAAGTTGACAAACAGCTATTTCTTCTGTTTTTATTTTCTGCTCCCTTTGCTTCCTGCTCTAGTTTCAATTCAATAGCTTTCCCCCACTTCTGATTCTGCTCCTTTTCATAGTCTGTCTTCCTCCTCACTGTTTGGGACCTTTCTCTCTGTTCCTGGTCCTCCTGGTCCTCCACCTGATCAACACACAACTTTAAGATACAGCTTTCTCACTGAGAATTTCTGCATATGCCTCTCACTAGTGACTTGCATGAATGTTTGATTGTGTTGCTGCAATTTGACATCCCCATCCTGCCATTGACTCAGACTCGGTATGGCTGAAATGGACTCCTCTCTTCCTTCTCTGTTATCACTGGTCTTGGAGTGGCAGACAGGAAATTTGCCATTTAACTCCTTGCATTCTTCAAGTCATCCAGGACTGCTTTATCTTGTTGCTGCTTATTTTATAATTATATAGTCCTTTTGTCCCAACTGTTCAGATGTTGCCTCTGTTTTGCTCATTTCTCAGCCACACTGGCGCTTCCCGTGGAAGTATTCTGCTTTGTCAGGTGTTTAAACCTTCTGTCCAGAGGCCTGAGTGTTTTTTAAATAAACATATTGCTGTAAGACTCAGTTCTGCCTGGTGCGATAACTATGTATTGCCATTATAAGATCAGCCATGCTGGGACAGACCTAGGGTCCAAAATTCTTTCAATGCTGACTCTGATCGCTGACCTTTTGTCAGCTGTGCTCTGATCCTCAAACTCAGGATGACTTTTCTAATGTGAATTCCTTATACCTAGCTCCTGGCCCACAACTGTAAAGTGTTTCATGCCCTCCTTTGTCTTTGCATTTCATTAACAGTTTGATTGCTGATGCCCACTATGCGGTATTCATTCTGCACATTAATAATGTAATTTGACATGCTGCAATTTATAATATCAAAAATGGGTGCAATACTGAATTGCATCTTGTGGTACTTCATAGTTGCAAGCTTTATCTTTCTGTAAGCATCTACCCCTTTTTCACCTGTCTGTCTTTACAATCACAGTAAACAAAGCCAAATATCATCTTAGTGGAGAAATGTCTCTACATGAACCCCCCCCATACCTTGATGGTACTATATGCTTTTTCTGCAAGTACAATTTCCTAGTGAAAAAGTCTTTGTTAGGGTATATACCGGTTCATCTTCTGTTGCCACATTGGTATTTCTGCCACTCAAATATGCTTTCTTCTACTTTTCAGAATGTTTTCACTGTGCTATTGCTATATTTAACAACAATAAAAATAGGTTGTGCAAGTAGAGGATCTTAATTCTTTTAAGTATTTTTATAAGGAAGAAAAATCAATATTCAGTAACTGGTAACTTTTATTGGCTGCTCATGTGAATAATTTTACAGTCCTAGTATATTCCTGTAAATGGTTTTGCAATCTGGGTTTCAGTACAGGAATCCCTACAAGCAAGTGTGCCATCACACCATGCTTCAAAAGCACAGGAGTCTGTAGGAGGTGGATCACCGGCCTTTCAAAATATTTCACCTGTTAGTAGGGTACAAGGTGCACCAGACACTTCTGAATTAGCAAGAACCTTACCTCAGAAATACAGAAGGAAACTTATGTCAGAGGAAGAAATTGAATACATTCAAGTAAGTTTATTGGTGCATATTTCTATATTTACTTATTTCTACAGGTTCTTTAAAGTTTCAGATATGGTATTATGTTTTAATTTTTGATAACTGTGTACTTGAAGCTTTCACACCTTTGATGCACAATACTCAAACTAAATAGTCTTAACATGCAAGGTCTCTTGCCAACTCTCTACCAACTCTCACTGATTGGTAGCTGGTGGTATCACTGAGTAGAGAGGTATGGACTTAATACACACATGCAGAAAGTTAGCGATAATCATAGCCTACATTAATGATAGTCACTGTCTGTTTTATTATAGCTGTTTAATGTGTAATATGAGTACGTTGGACAGGAGTGCAGAAGTCTGTTCGTAGAATGAAAAATGCTATTACTAGATGATTGAAGTCCAAAATATTTTTCAAACTAATTTTTATAGGTTATTTATTAGTAAGTCAACTCATATTTCGGTTAGTGGAAACATTAAATTTGATTTAAATATTTTCTGCAATATTTGCAATTATAGCATTGTACATGAAAGGCAAGAAAGACCTACTCTGTCCTCTAACAAGATTTTAATCACTGTGTTATTCAAAAAGGGAGCGTGCACAAAATTTGAAGAACTGGAGAGATGGGTCTGAGTTTGAAATAAAAAGACACATAGCTTAGTTAAGTGAGTAGGACATCTGAAGTATAATCGTGTCAACAGAGGAAATCAGTTTTCCTGCATACATGTGGGTAGGGTATTATAATAAGAAATAAAATGAATTATTTTCTGTAGTAGTACACTTCTAGACTTCCTGCCTAAATTTTATAACTGTGAGGTAAATCCTAACAGTTTTGTTGGCAAAATGAATTGAGTGCCTTTTTAATGTCTCATAAAGATTTTAATGGCTGACCTTGCTTTTGTTTTTACCTTGTACCTTGGTATCTGGGTAGCAAAAGTAATTCTAAAACTCCTGTTCACTATGGCAGGGTTTATCAGACCTTTCTAAAAGTCAAGCTTCCCTGGAGTAGGGGAATTGGAACCAGTTACAATTATTGTTTGCAGGTGTTTATCTTTTTGTATTTTCTCTGAAATGAAAGAGCTGTTATTCATTGATGCTAATACTTTGAGACTCTGTGCATGTTCTTTTATAGATTAAAAATCAATGTCTCTATTACCTGTAACAGTGCAAAAGAATATTTGATCTTGATTTACCTTTTTGTAGAATATATTTAACTGTCTACTTTATTTTACAGCGTGGAGGTCCCGAATAAATATGGAAGATCATTTGTTCACCACCGTTGAAGAATGAAGTATTGTATTCACAATAAAAGCATTTCCTTAATGTTGTAAATTATATACTAATAGCTTTAATAAAGCCCCTATATGAAGGGTGAGAAGGTTGCCACTTAATACACTATTAATTTGTGACTGAGAAAGATTTTCTTTTGATGGCTAACTAGCAATTGAATATACTTGATGTCTACACCATTAAAATATTTTTCTAATTAGCCATTCTACAAACTTGGCAATAAAACTGTCTTGAGTTGCTTTCTTTTTCTACTTAAAAAGATTCAGATGTCTCTTCAGTAATAATTTTATAGGCAGGAAAAAGATAGTTATGTATTATATTAAGACTTTACAGTTGTTCTTAATAGCTATGCAACTTCTGTCTGGTAGTGGAATCCAGGGGGCAGTAGTCTAAATTTCAGATCTGAGATTGGGAACAAAATAAAAATAGGTTGCTCTTGGTCTATTTAAACCATTAGCTTTTTCAAGAAAGTTATCTGGATCTGATTAGAGTTAGACCTACATAATGTACCTGATCTCTGGACTTGATTTTTAAGATAACAATAGTATGTAGTCTTTAGCTATTGGCTTTCACGTGGCAGAAAAAAAGTGAGACTGTGAGGCTGGACAGAGTGTGCACCTAATGCAGTTACAGCCTCCTGCGTTAGTAAGTCGTGCTCGTTTTGGCCTAAGCTAATGCACGGGGCCCTAAACTGTGGTGGTTAGGAGAAGCCGCCTGTTCCTCTCCTGCACGTGCCGCAACCCGGGCCCTCGGCTGGTGCGGCGGCTCAGCGGCGAGCGAGGGCCGCCGGAGGCCGCGCCGCTGGGCTCCCTGGCGCCAGCGCCCAGGGCGGCGCGCCCGCACGCCGGGCCTGTCCTCGCCTCCCGCCTCCCGCCTCCTCCTTGGCAGCCAGCCCGGGAGCGCAGCGGCCGCGGCTCTCGCGAGAGTCTCCTGCTCTCGCGGGAGGCGCGGCGAGGAGGGCCGCCGTGACGCCGCCGGTTGCCAGGGGCGGGGCCAGGGCGGGGCGGGGCTCCCCGCCGGGCCGGAAGCGGCGCGCGGCCCGGCGCTGGCCACGTGCGGCCCCGTGGTCGGGGTCGCGGCCCTGCCCCCTCCCCCGGCGGCGGCGATGGACGCGCGGGCGCGCGCCAAGCGCTACGAGAAGCTCGACTTCCTGGGGGAGGGGCAGGTGAGCGGCCGTTGCGGCCGTTGCGCGAGGGCCCCCCGCGGCGGCGGGGCGCGGGTTGTGGGGGAGAGGGGCGCAGCGCCGGGCTCCGGGCAGGCCTCGCGCGGGGAAGGCCGCCCCGCGGGGGCGCCGGGCTGGGGGCCGCAGCTGCAGCGCCGGGCTCCGGGCTGGTGACGAGGCCGCAAGTGGTGCTTGTAGCCAGCCCTGCTGCTGCGGTCATGCAAGCAAGGCCTTCTCTTGTCTCCCTTAGTTCGCTACTGTCTATAAAGCGAGGGATAAGAACACCAACCAAATCGTGGCTATTAAAAAGGTGAGCGTCCGAATATTTTCCCATTGTGTGGTCGAGTATCTGTTTGCTCTTGCCTGCTTAATGATTTCTTGGATGGATTTAATGGGTAACGGGGGAGGTTTAATTTTTAATCGTAAAGCACTTTGATTAAATGGTCCAAATCAGTTGTCTTTAATATTCTTCTTCTGAGAAGAAAGAGTAGTTTCAATCGTATTACATTTCCGAGTTTCTTAAGGGTTACTTGGTCTGCAACTTGAAATTTAATTTTTTTGGCAAATGGGTATATCTTTTAAAGAAACACACGCTTTCAGACTTCAGGTTTTATTAGTCCTTGATAATGACTTACTTTTTCAATTCTTTCTCTTGCTGCCCCTTATTTCTTTCAATCCAACTGTGTTACTTCTGAATAAACTCTTTGGAATTGATGGTGGAGAAAATACTGACAAAAGCAATCTTAGGTCTGCGACTTAACTGTTTGAATACAATTGATGAAAATGTGTTTGTGTTGTCAGAAGTTGTTTCACTTCATACTATCTGAAGACATTACAGTAAGTTTTTGTATTGAAAATAAGTCCAGACTGTCAGTTACTTTGACTTTCCTGGGAAGAAGCTTGTCAGTCATGTAATTTAGCTTTGTGACTACAAAGCATCTTATTCTGCCAGATTGTATTATGTCTCTTTTCAGCCATCATGAATGTTTTTAAACTTGCATAAAAGCTAATGCTGTGAAATCAATTTTCTCTATAAATAAATAAGTCTAGTTTGTTAAGCGCTTTGTGGTACTAAAACTCATTTTGTCTTAGAGGAGTAACATTAAGGAATTTATCCACTGTTGGGTCCCATAAATAATATGAAACATTTCTTTTTAGATTAAACTTGGACATAGATCAGAAGCTAAAGATGGTAAGTTTTTAACAAATTTATACTGCATAACTTGTGTCTTGTTTGCTTTGTTTCTGTAAATTCTTGGGTTAATTTTCCACATCATAACTTGGCTGAGAAAAAATGAGCTCACCTCTTTTAGTGTTAGGCTTAATTCCACATCTTGTTGTTTTCCCACAATATCATAATCAAGGTTTTCTTCCCAACCTGGAGGGACAACAAAAAGCAGCAGAAATATCTGCATATGTAGTATATGTCTAAATGCGAAGGCTTAACTGGCGAACTACTCAATTTAAGAGAAATACAAACATGAATAAAGTGTAGAGTAGTGCAAAATAATTATTTCATTAATACACAGCCAAAATCACAGCTAAATAAACTAATTTACATTACTGAGTTTAGAATACCTTTTTGCATTGGTGTTTGTGTGTATGACAGGTGAGAACATTTATCTCTGTTTTCGGATGCTTCACTTGCATTCCATTTTTTTGTGATTTATGCTGAGACAAAAATTAATAAAAAGATCTTAAACTCTTGACTGTATGTGGATTTGTTTGTTGGTTTGTGTTGAAAATCATGTCCATGGAGCTGTATCTTTTTGATCGTGTGTTCTGACCACCCACATGCTTTTAGGTAAGGATATAGTAAGTAAAACCCACAACTCTTGGTCTTCTCTCACCGCCTGTGCGGTGTGGTAAAATTTTGTATGTGTCCAGGGTGTTGTCTTTCAGGGATCCTGCATCAGGCTGCCTGCTTCCCAGTGAAACATCTTGGCTCTCGGCTCTTCCGTTCCACCCTTGGGGAAGAATTCTCAAAGAGAAACCGAGTGCCAATCCCAGAATCTTCCAGATGGGCCAGCTGCCACAGAGCCATGATCCACCTGGTCTGCAGTGGACTGATGTGCTTTGAGGGCAGTTATTACTTCTGGCCTATAGAATATTCAGCTATAGTTCAAAGATGTTTTTAATAACAGTGACCTGGATCATGTCTGGTCTCCCTGTGTTATCTGGTAACATAAATGGCATCTTTCTTTCTGAATCTTGGCACTTGCCCACCTGAAAGCAAACATAGTCTGCTTGATTCTAAAATAGGCAATTAAAATAGGCAAAGCAGGAGTACAGAGTAATCCACCTAGCTTTGCTCAAAACTGTGGTACAGTCTGATGTGTTAAATCAGATCCAGAGTTTGGGAGAACAGGTCTGCTGTTGTTCAGCTCATGCATAGCTGAAGCTCTTCTTAGACAACATACCACAGGAGTGCTGGTTTGCCAGTCAGGTAAGAGCCACCTATACTAGCATCTTTGAAGAATGAATTGTTACCTTTCAGTAATCATGGTTTGATGCAGTACGGTGTGACTGCCAAAATGTACCTCCCAGTCTCTTCTTTATAAAATCCAGCTCTTCTAGGATTCGAGCTAGGTGAGTGGGTTTAGGCCACTATACTTCTATGCCACAACACAAGAGCATGGTGTACCTTATTAAATAATCCTATTTTAAAAAGAAAAGAAATACTTTTTTATGAAGCTTGTCATTTTGCGTCCCTTTGGAAATGAAACACTTTGAGGAACTGATATTTGCAAGATGCACCTTTTCTTTAAAACAGAACTAAAGCTTACTATAACCTGAAAATTAAAGATTTTTTCTAAACTTATGCTAAAACTTCCCCTTTTTGCCAAAAGGGGGCATATGTAGCTTCATAATGTAAATTTTCTGACTACTGTGATGTAGAACCTACTTGCTCTGGAAAAAGTATACATCCACTGCAGCAATGTACTTCAAAAGTCACGAACTGAAATCAGTTTTTGAGCAGAGAGGAAGCAGATTTTAACAGCAAGTCACAGAATAAGAGATTTCTTGTTTGGAGTTTAATACAAAGTTTTTGATTTTTTGTTCCATCTCTGTCATCTTTCTTTCAATGTAGGAATCAACAGAACAGCCCTCAGAGAGATAAAGTTGTTACAGGAGCTAAGCCATCCAAATATTATTGGTGTAAGTAAAATGAATGCTACTTCTAGAATCGGTCCTTGCATACTGTTCATGCAATTTCACACTGAAATTTAGAATTCGTTGTGTCATGACAATGCTTCTTAATTCTTATTTTTGCTGTTTCTCAAGTCCATGAAGGGCAGTAAAACAATTGTTACTGCAAAGCACCAATTTCAGTAATAAAGACAGACTTTTTTTCTCTTGAAATCCTTTTACTTTTTACTAAGTGAAAGATAATGATGGGGAGAATTGTGGACGTTTAGATCACCAGATTTTGCATCTCTCTGATAGACATGCAAACAAGTGCAGTGCTGCATTTACCTGGTGATTTGCTTCGTGTGGCTCTGGTAACTGCTAAAAGCAGGCTTTCATAGGCAGTGGAAAAGTGGTGTTCATGTGGCTTACTAGGTTTTAATGCTGATAGTTAAAATTCTGTGGGCCGGAGCAGTACCTGTGCCCTTTCAATTGCATTTTAGTTTGATTTACAGGTACAAATACTTATCTGGAGCTGAAAATACTTTAAAATTTGCTAACGTAGATAATTTGAGACTTTTGTCAAATTTGCAGAGGGAGAGCATGAACACCAGCCCTTGCTATTATAAACTGCACAAACAAGTATTTTGCATTTGAGTAAATCACATGGGCTGTCATACTGAGAGTCTAAGGTATGAACCTCACCATGGAGGATCTATCTTCCTGATCTTAGAAGTAGAATACCAGGCTAGATGGTCTGTTGGTCTTCCTCAGCATCACAGTTGTGTTATCTTAAATTAAAAATTGATTCTACCTTTACACTGCTTAAGAAAGGATTATTTGGATATTCTTCAAAGAGCTTTGTTTATCCTTGAAAGCTTGTTACAAAGATGAATACATGCCTAAGAGTATCTTTGAAAGGTAGCTGGCAAGCCCAACACTTAGGACTTCTACATACTGCATATTTGCAGAAAACATATGCAAAGCAGAATCCACGAGGAAACTTAATCTGCTTTAAAGAGTAGTAGGAAGTTGGTAGAGTAGATGACCTCAGTAGAGGGCAAGGTGTGCATTAGAATATCTGTTGTAGTTAACGTGATAAGGTTATTCCTGTTTTAAAAGTTTCTAACTCCAGATTTAAAGAAAATCCCAAATGGAAGGAGGGGCAATTGTAAAATGTTATTATCATACTTAATGGGATTTTTGGAGACTGAGTTAAGCTAAACTGAGTAAAAATTTTCACGTTGCAAGTGGACAAACAAACATAGTACAATTTCTCAAGGGTTGTATAAAAGAAAGTCAGTCAAGACAAAACTGAGGTGTCAGATGCTCATGCTGTCCTTTAATTATCAGTTCTTCCCAATAGGTAGCTGTGTCCCTGTCCCTGCTCCTCTTCCCTCACCCACCCTAGCAACCTGAAGATCTACATGCAGATTAAAATGGTGGAGAGTTTTAGAAAATTGGAAGTATTAGAGTTCCATCATGATATATGTTATTTTCCAGCTTCTAGATGCATTTGGACACAAATCAAATATTAGTTTGGTGTTTGACTTTATGGAAACAGATCTAGAGGTAAGATTGCATCTCTTAACATCTTTTAAGATGTCTGTTATTTCAGTGTCTTCAAATGTTTTTTGAAAATAGTTGAGGCATCTTTCTTTGACAGGCTTATATTTGCCTATGTTTTAGAAGAGTGACTTTCATTATGTAAGTTGAGTAAAATCATACCTTAAAAATAGTTTGACAATTTTCATAAGTCCTCAGCTGATAATGCTTTTAATTTTAAATACCTGGTGTCAACATGATTTTCTCAAGAAACAGATTACGCTGTCTTCACAATGTTAGTTCTTTGGGACTCCAATCATAACGTAGAACCTCAGTCATGGACCAGGATCTGAAGGTGCAATTTCCAAGAATACTAGTACAAAATATGTTCATGTAAGTGTGATATTAAAGTATACTGAATGGTGAGCTGATGATACTAAAATCACACACAACTGAACATTCTTCTAAATGTAACAACAGTAGGTATTTGAATGTCTGAATTTTACTGATGTGTCATTCTTAAAGACATTAAGGTAGTTTGTCTTTGCAGAAGTCTTTGTATTGGATATTTTGATACAAGGTTCTTCATTCTGGAAGACTTTCCGAGATGACATTTCATGTCAGATCTGTATCTGCACATATTATCCATACTCTGGACTGAAATAAAAGTAGTTGTTAAGCTAACTCATTACACGTATGATATTAAGCATTGGGGCTAGCATATAAAATATTAAAAGAAAATGTTGACAGGATTACTGAAACCAGAGAAAGGCAAGACTAAAAAGGTTAGATCACAAAACAAGTTTTTGCTAATAAAAGCTACATTGCTTTGTAGACTTGCAAAAGGATTAATTCGGTTTGATTAGTAACTATGCAACATTTGGAATTAAGGAAAATACAGTTACAAAGAGGAGTGAAGTGCTTTGTACCACATAATGCTGTGCACATAATTCAGAGTGCTTATTTGCATGGTGATATCACTCAAAGGCCATCATTTGAGACCACAGCCTGTTGTGACTGGCAGCATACATGAAACTCTTTGTATAGTCTCAAATAGCTGTTTTGTAAATCTCAAACAACTTAAAGCTTGGGAATGGCTACTATGCAGCTGCAAGATAATATTAACAAGAGAGTCTCAGAGTAGTGTACAAAATATTTTAAAATAGGATGTTTACATAGAATTTTAATGTCAAAATCAATGAATGTTGACAATTTAAATAGCTTTATTAAAACATAGTAGCATGGGCTACTCCATGCTATATCTCCAGGTTGTCCTGGAATAGAAGAGGGAACCATTGTATTTGCAGAGATTAGATGCTTAGGCTATGCAAGGAAAGAAGGAAGAAGTGGGAACATAAATCTGCCAGTAAACATGAAGAAACTGTCCTTTTTAAGTATACAGCCTTGTCGTGAAAGCTTGGGTATTAGCCTGGAATTGAACTGAAATGATAAACTTGTGTTTCTCTCCCATTTTCTCAATTGCCAGTTATGCAAGGTTCACATAGGCTATCTGGACTCCCCATTTCAATTTCTGATCTTCAGAATAGATCTATTTTTCTGGAGAAATGGTGAGAATAGAGAATACGTGGTTTCCAATTCAAACTTTGACTTAAAGTATAAAACAACTTGAGCTGAAAGAAGTGGAGTAAGATAATTTTGCACAATAAGCTTTATTATCAATCTAATACTTTACAGGTTATTATTAAGGATACTAGTATTGTGTTGACACAGTCTCACATCAAAGCATATATGCTGATGACGCTTCAAGGATTAGAATATTTACATCAGCACTGGATTCTACACAGGGTAAGCATGCACTGAGAGCCTTTATGCCTGTAACAAAATTGTGGCATTCAGTACAATTTGAGTCTAACAGCTGATTTTGAAGCTCATAGGTTTTTAGTCCATAAGCTCTAGTGCTAGCTGTTATGGAGAGACAGTAGCAGTACCAGAAATGTTAACAGTTATTGATGGGGTTATCGTTTAGACATATATTTATATAAAGGATCTAAAATTAGATGACTTTGGCTAGCACTGTTACTGTATTAAACTGTACTAGTTCCATGATTTGTGCTACAGTTATTTGAAAAATTATCAAGGTCTTTTTATTATTCATTTGGCAACTATGCAGTAATACAGAACTGTTCTTCCTCCAGCAAAGCTAAAACCAATCTGAAGGCAGCTTTTTTAATTTCTGCAATTTAAATATCAAAATATTCAGGTGGGGGTGTCAGACTGATTTTCATATATGTTTAAATACTTGACACCCCCCCCCCCAGGTGAATTTATGATAGAATCAGAAGCCTGCCTTTTGGAATACTGTTATTACAGACCTGCTGGGGGGTTCATTATTTGTCTGTTTTTATCAATAGTAAAATAATTCATTCTTTGCTTTCTATACTGACAGGATCTAAAACCCAATAATCTGTTGTTAGATGAAAATGGGGTTTTAAAATTGGCTGACTTTGGCTTGGCAAAGTCTTTTGGAAGTCCAAATAGAGTCTATACACACCAGGTGGTAACAAGGTAAGAAGTATTCTACTTCGGTTCCTAGGTATTGATTGTGTAGCTGTTTTGTATTGCCCCTTGAAGCATGTCTTGTTAAATTAGCATGTGCAATTTTGATACCTAGCTCATGTGACGACGCCATAGTGGTGAGAGCCTCATAATGGACAATACAAGAAAGCACTGTTTGGCAAAGTTGTAAGAACCAGTAGAATATATATCTATGGGGTTGTCGTGTGGTATGGTTTTCTCTTGAAACATGGAAATAGTATGTAGCTGCCTATAAGCCTAACTTTCAGAGCAAGACAACTGTTACTTTCTGTTAATCATGAGACTAGAATCTTGTTTGTATGTTAGTCACATACTTATAAGACAGGACACCTCAGCAAAAGCTTGAGCTCATTACAGTATTTTTATTAATGTTATTTATGGCATGTTTGTTTAAGGAACATACTCTTCTAAAAAGCAGAGGACTGTAAAATATGCAAGAGAGATCTTTTTGTCTGGTGTAACGCTAGCACTATTCAGACAGAGTTGGAGTATTTTTACACCAAATAGGTGGAAATGAAAGAGTAGTTTCAAATGCAGTAGGCATCAGATCTTTGTGTTAAACTTTGATTGTTCTTAGGCACTGGAAGTAGCTGCTCTAAATAACTATTGTCAAGATTCATTTTTGCACAAAACTTATCTCTACCCTTAGGTGTGTTGCTATTGAGATTTTTTGAAAGCTGGAACGAATTTGTTTTTTAACTTAGGTTTTGTTTCTTGAACACTTTTTTTTTTTCTTAATTTGCTTTGTAACATGCAACTCTGTTAAATGTTTTTCCTTTGCACATCTGCAGTTCAGTTGTTTGATAATCAGCTCAGCTGAAACTATAGTTGATTTGTGGTAACGCTTGATCCTTTTTGTGAAGAAAGCACAGTTTTGCTCAATCTTTCTTAAACAAAACAAAACACTTTGTAGGATAGAACACAGGTCTTCAATTTCAGTGTCTGAAAATACACAGGCCAGGAGCAGTGTCTGTTTTGTAGTTCTGGCATTGCTGCAACATACAGCACTTGACGTCAGGAAAAAGGTCACTTTTCCTAAGATGATTTTTCTTTTCAGGTGGTACCGAGCCCCAGAACTATTGTTTGGTGCTAGAATGTATGGTGTCGGTGTTGATATGTGGGCTGTTGGTTGTATTTTAGCTGAATTGCTCCTCCGGGTAAGTCTTTAAATGCAAGCATTTGTATTTGCTCTTCTTCAGGGTAATGCAGTCCTTACATGTGATCTTCAGTAGCAGCAAAAGGAAGTTAGGCTACTTGTTAGGTAAGGATGAAGAGGGGGGAAATTTTCCTAAAACTTCCTAACTGTAAGGAAAATGAAGTTTTGGAGTAGACTGAGGTTCCTCAACTGTTGAAGTCAGTGAAAGTCTTTAAGAATAGCTAGGCAAACAATTGCAGCAAGCTGTTAAAAGTCCTGCCTTGGAGAAGGTCAATAAAGTAGACAGCTCTTCCAGTCCTGTGAGTGTTATCCTTTCACATAGCTTCCCATCAACTTTTATTTGTCACCTTCCTGGAAATCTGACATCATAGGTGCGTGCACACTCTATTGCTTATACATTATTCCCAATAACTGGGAATAATTATCACTGATACATGAACTGTGGGTGATTTGTAATGAGTGAAGGATGTGCTGATGTTCTGCCTGTGCTTACCTGGCAATACTAGAATAAAGCTGAAGGCTAACATCAAGCTTCTGCTACAATGTCATTCCCAAGTAAGGTGCACAGATGTAATAGTCCTTAAGTATGTTTTACTGGAGTAAGCCATTTGTTATGTGGCTCTTCGAAGAGGAGATGAAAATATGAGGTGGGGAATGGAGGACAGGTGTATGGACACAGCTAAAAGGATAAGATAGCCTTCAGGATAGTATATAGTATATCTTCCAGGAGTAAACAGATTATGCTTGATTTCTGCCCGGTACTTTAAATGTTTGTGTGGCTATGTGATGAATCAGATTAGGAAATTGGTCTGACTGACAATATCTAGAAATATGTCTTTTTCCTTATTCAGTTTGTCACACAAACAGGTATGCTCGTACAATTCAGTTGGCAGTTCAGAAATTGAAATGTAGAGGGGCTGTTTAAGCAGCACTAGTAATGTGTACACAAGTATGGCATTAGACCTTCTAAAGTTGGATAAGCTCAAGGAAAGTCAGGAAAGCAAATGAGAAATAGCTGCATTCTGTGGAATTCTTCAGTTTCTTACAAAGCAGAAAATGTGCTACGGTTCACAGCCTCATCGGGGAGCTTTACAAAAGCATTTGATGTTCAAATGGCCTTCATTGTATCAAAATCTAATCACAGTGCCTGTTAGGGATGTTCATTATGCTCTTCCTATGCTAATCTGTTAAATACTGCCTCTAATTCTTCCTAATGTCACTTCTGTTCAAAGTCTCTTTTATTTTGCATTGTGGGCCTGATGCGCAAACTACAATTTAAACTGGACAAATATCCCCTTTTTTCTGCTGTCTGCCTAGTTTAAACTAGACGTGACACTGGTTTTGCAGTTTCTCATGTAATGGGTCAGTACCCTACCTCATGTTGTCATCTCCTCCCATCAATCTAATTGATGTTTTTGTAATCCAGTCTCAATTCACTTTCAGTGTTTCAAATATAAAACCTAACTTCAGGTTGTAAGTGTCAGAAAGATCACTGTGACTGACAGAGCTTAAACTGGCAACTCTGCATACCTAAACTCTTTCCTCTACCACGTTTAGTCATTCTACATTAACATTGTGGTTATTTAATCTTATATTTAGTTCTATTCTATCAAGTCACTGACACCAAGCCTGGTTGCAAGAAGCTTGCAGAATCTGTCGAACATTCAGTGCACCTCTTTGTGGGAAGCCAGTATACAAAAATGTTTTGCTTATAATACAGTTATGAGTGGGAATTCAAAGTTGCTCTCTAGAACTGAACTTCAGAAAATAATTCAATCGGAAATTCTGTTGCCTTCTTCCAGGTTCCCTTTTTGCCAGGGGACTCTGATCTTGATCAGCTGACAAGGATATTTGAAACACTGGGCACTCCAACAGAAGAGCAGTGGCCTGTGAGTCCTTTAGTTTAACAGATTGACATTCATTTTACTTTAGATTCCTCTATTTTAGTTTTAAAATTAAATTAAAGGGCATACCAGGATATTCGAGTAAGTTTTCAGAAGGCAGATGCCTGATCTCACAAAGTAGAGAACAAGCAGCTGAGATTTATAGTTTCTCTTAGCAAATCTATGATTAATATGGCAGTGTTGTTAGCACTGGGTAGCAATAACAAAATTTGGTTTCCCTTCTTCATGTTTTCGTGGTTTCCCGTGGCTAACTGTGTGAAGTAGTAGTGGTTGCTTGATGTTCTTGACATGCTTGATCAACTTGTCTGCTTTAACTTGACAGGCTTTAATCATTTTCAAAACTGAAACAATTCTGTGTTGTTGTGCCAGGATTCTAAAAGGAACACATGAAGTTTGGGGGGGGGGGGGGGTTGTTTGACCTGTCCATGTTTGTGGGAGAGTGAGGGACAAGATATAGGTGGGAAAAGCAGAAAATGCAACTACAACAAAGATGATGGATTCTAAAATTTGCAAATCCATGCATTTCAAAATTTGAAACTCTTCTATTCTAGAATAGAAAAGACTACACTTTTTTTTACTTCAATGTTAATATTTTATTTTGCTTGTAGTCATGACTGAATTGTGATGACTACAGGTTTAAAATACATACTAATGTTTGGATGGAGACATCCAAATAGAATGAAGACAATGGGAGTGATTTGATAGCTAAGTGGGGAGGGGAAAAAAAAGTATGCGATTCATCTGTTGTTAACTGCTTGACATGTTTTCCTTTCTCACCCCTTCCTTTCCCCCCCCATCACAAATAAAAAGTTCAACAGTTCTAGATTTCAAAAGTAGCTGAAAACACTCGGAGGAGGGCAGTATATTATTAACTTGGAGAAAATGCAAATAGACTTTTGTGAGCTCGCAAGAGAAAAACTAAAGCTAGTGTTACTTCATTTGTTCACACCCATTCATACTTCCTTTCTTTATTAGCAATTTTTCCTTTTGTATTGGTCACTAGTGAAGCAAGGGAAAGAGAGATCATTTAGAAAAGGAAAGTGTAAAGCAACTGTAACAATTACAGAAATGTCTTTACGAATTGCTATTCCTACTTGTTTTACAGTGACCAAGTATTAGCAGGGTGCTTTGAAAGATAATTTGCTTCTGCTGTGAAAACAGCCATGCAAAATGATTTCCTGTGAAAACCTGAACTCTTTCTTAATGTGAACAATGTACATGCCATTTTTGTCTTTGTAGGGAATGACTAGTCTTCCAGATTATGTCACGTTTAAGTCCTTCCCTGGAATGCCACTTCAACATATCTTCAGTGCAGCTGGTGATGATTTGCTTGATCTTCTGCAAGGCTTATTCACATTTAATCCTTGTGCTAGGGTTACAGCTACTCAGGTATAGTAGACTTGCATTACGTCCTAATGTTCATTAACCTACTGTTAATATCAGATAAATGTGTTTTGAAGCTAGTAAGCCAGTTTAGAAATGAAATGTCACATAGCTCTGTCTACAAAATACTAGAAATATTTTGGAGGTGTTTTATAGAGAGAATTCTGAAAGGCATGAACAATGCTGACCAAAAATCTCTGTTCCTAGTGTAGTCCAAAGGTAGGAAACTAAAAGGTGTATGGGTCATGCTCTTCTGACAGCTTTAAAGCTTTAAACTTAAGACTTAACCTAGCATATTTTACTCCATTTTTAAGATTTTGTCATCCTTAATTCATACAGTCTTCTTTTCAGTTTCATTTAAACTGTTTTAATCCCTCTTTTACATGAAATTTGTAGTGATTTAAAAAAAACAGCCTTCTGATCTGAATATCCATTTCTATTATACTCAAGTAAAACTGATTCCAATTTCTCTACTTGTTGGTGAGGAGAAATGAAAGACTCTGAACTAAAAATCTTGCAGAATGTTTCAGTTCTGGTTCAGAATATGCTTTCCTGCTGTGAGGAAGATGCAGCAATTGATTGTTTCAGAGCTATAGTTCTGTCATCTTCTACTGCTACAGAAGCATGCAAAAAGCAGAGCTGCTGCGTTAAGGGCAATACGCCTTCACTGCTTGTTAGACAAAGTAGGTTTCAGACCTGAGAATTAGTGCATGCATTAGGTATCTTTTTACTAAAAGAATTTTTCGGAGTATGTTCGGGGTTTTCTGGTAAGAACTTTCAATATAGGTTTCCAAGCAATTAGTTTTGGTATGCATTGAGATGCCTTCTATACTAGTTCATATGTATGAAGTCATTTTACAGGCCTAAAGGCTTGTAGTGTGGTCACTTGAATATTGAATATACATGATTATTCTAGTGTTTTAATTGGTAGCACCACAGCTTAAGGCAGGAAAGAACTTGCACTTTAATGTATTGGCTTGATTTATAGCTGGCATTGAATATGATGTAACTGGCATAAGTCAGACTAATGATTTCCTAAGGGGCTACTTAGCCTCTTTTCCTTAACTGCAGTTTATGGAAGCTGTGGAGTTGCTAAAATTTAAAATAGTATATATAATTCCACTTCAGGAAATTAACCCTGCTTACTTGTGCTTGCCTTGCACTCTACTTCAGACTAGACTTTTCTTACTGTTTACACTGTAGGAACAGCACAGTTTAAGAAATGTTAGGGAAAGACCCATCTTGCAAGCTACTAAGACAGATGGTGTTCTGATCCTGAAAGACTTTGGATATATTCTTTAGGATCTTTTAATCTTTCTTTTTCTCTATTTTTCTCCCTTATTCTCTTATCTGTCTATTCAGAATGTAAATTCTTCAGAGCTGAAAATGTACTGTTTGTGCAAGACCTCCAGCAACGGAGTCTAGAGCTTTGTTGAGATGTCTGAGTACTAGTTAACTAAAGATAATAGTACACGATTATCTATCCCTTGGCTTCCAAATCAGGCCAAGTGCTATGGTGGCCATGAAATCTTGAGTTGCCACAAGGCTTTCTTCAGATACAAAAGTACCTAAGTAGTTTTGAAGTCGCTACAAGTGCTTTATTTCATGTTAACTTCTTTATATATGGTGTTCTGATGCTTTATACTAATTACTTGATTATCTTTCTTCCATTATCATTAAGGCATTGAAGCAGAAGTATTTTAGTAACCGACCAGGACCCACTCCAGGAAGTCAGCTTCCAAGACCCAACTGTCCTGCAGAAGCTCTAAAGGAGCAACAAAATGCACTTTTAAACTTAAAAAGGAAAAGAACAGAAGGAATAGATCAAGGTAACATCTTAATGTTTCACCTGTTTTATAGTAGCTACAAACTCAGTAAGAATGTGGTACTTCCAGTGTTTCAGGGAAAAAAACTGTCCGAATTGGCACAGCACCAGTAGAAACCCTGTAATGACTTAAAATTTAGGATAAATATTATAGGCTGAGAATGACTTTTTCATGTTTTAACAGATTTGGTACAAAAAAGGCACTTTTATGAAGCTTAGAAAACTATTTGTTAAGAGAAGTGTCTAATTTCTTTAATTTCTCTAAGGGAGTGTGGTAGTACAGAGTAAATTATAGGCTATTATTAGGTCCTTCAAATTTTTCTATGAGAGATCTTACTGAGGTGGAAATAGCTTAACTTTACATCACTTAAGCAAAAAAAAAAATAAAGGGGGAGATGTGATTCTTTCTTTTGAATGCAGGATTGGAGAATGTAAATAAATTTCAGAAGTGAGATTCCTGCTATCTTTCTTAGACTGAGCAAGTTAACTGTTTAGGCAACTCTGAGTAAGGTATTTCTAGGCATGTTTTTCTGGCTCTTTTTAAAAGSGAAGCCTATTCCCTAGCTTTTACTTCTATATGGAGCTTCCAGCCTTCCCCAAATGGTAGCATGTGCTCCATATCTTCATGGTAAGAAAAGATCTGAGGGCTCAAGACCTGTATTTGACATTAAATTAGTCATACCCTCTAGTAGAGAGGCAAACATCATTTTTTAAGCCTGGGGTTGGTTGTCTTGACAGCAGGGATATGCCAGATAGCAGCTGTCAGGATAGCATCAGCTTTCTGTTATTGCCAGTATGAGACTCTGCTCTGGTACAGGAGTGACAACCTTTTGGAATGTAGATGCTTCTGTGAAAATATGTTTCTCGTTGAGTTCAGAGAGACAGCAAAAATATCAGCACTTAACTTATAGTTTAGTCACCTTGACCTTGACTGACTCAATGCCTGACACAAATGACAAGTAGAATACATTAGCTCAGTAGCTTAACTTTTCATTGAGATGAAAATTTTTAATCAGATGATTATTTGTATGCTCTTTGACCTCAGTACTAAGGGTCAGCTGACATGCAGTAGCTTGTTAAGTTATCATAGCTTAGGAAACAAATTTAAGCTCTTTAGTTCATTTTGCAAGACTGTAAGAGAGTCTGATTAGTATTTTGGAGTCCATGCCCTAAAATATGCTTGTTAACAAAAGGATAAGAAAGAGGARAAAATGATTCCCCAAGTTCTGAGATTTAACACTTGAAGTTTTGGGTTTCACAACAACTGGTTGTGAACACTAATTGGTTGGATGTCTTTCCAAGAGTCTCATTTTCAACAAGGGGAAATCAGACTTGTGTGTTAAATGCCAGGAGTTTTGAGCTTGGATATAAGTAAGGCGTTTAGCAAGTCAGCATTACTTCTTGAGACCTTTGAGTATCAGTATGAAAAGCAGTATCACTTCCTCTAAGTGCTTCTTCAAGCGCATCAAAAAATCCATTATGTTCTGTTATTGCCTTATCTAGGCTGGCAGAATCTGAGGGTCTCAAAGGTGGATCTTCTAGTGCTAAAGGACACTAAAGAAGAGAGCGAATGTTACACCTAGCAAATCTGCTGCCTAGACTTTATTTAACTTTCTTTTATGGCATTATTGTCTAAAGTTAAAATTCTAACATACTTTGGTTTGGAAGAGCAATTGTGCAGTCTTTTTTTAAATAAAATTTGAAGTACAGGTTCTTTTTGATTTACTGCTATTGAAATGTGAAAAAAAACATTTCAAAGAAAAAAAACCGCATCCCTAGAAATTCTGTGGCTGGCAGAGAATCTTCACAGTACGTTCTCTTTCCCTCAGCTCTATTGAGGTAGCACTCGGGAACTTAGCAGAATGGCTTGAAGTGTTACTGCTGTGTGCCTTCTTGTAAAATCTTGGCAACAGGGACTGGCCACCAGGAGAGAGAATTTATGCAGTCCCTATGAGTGCTGCTTTTCCATAAGATCAAAATCCTGCAGCCTCTGGGGTGTGTTGCACACACTTAAATCTGCAGAGGCTGCAACTTTTCAAAAACCAACCTGAGGTAATAGTGCTTACAGTCAGGGGAAGACTTAACTAGATGGATGACTGCCTGTGAAAAGTATTAAGCATATGCTTCTAACTATTCCTAGCACTTATCAGTGAGGTATACAGGGACACTGATGCTATGATGACATCACTGTCTGTCTTACCACTTCTGGAAAACACTTAATCTAAAGCAGCACTCTTCCCAGGACACCAGTTTCCAGTCCTGTTAATCTGCATTTCTACAGAGACTTTAGTTGGTGAAACAATATAAAAGATATGGCATTAAACTCTTTCCTGAGTTAAAATAGGATAGGAAATCTGTGTAATCTTGGGGCTGTTCTACCTTGGCCTGAAAAAAATTCATGTCTGAAAAAAAATTCAGTCCATTCATATCTAAAGTTAAGAACTTGTCTTATTTGGGCTTTCATTAAAAGCTTGTGAGTGTGATTCAACTGCAGTGTATTTTAGAGGAGGCCTCTGCTTATAGGGCAGGCAAAAACGGTAGAATACTTCCATAATAAACTTCATATCCAGCCAAGAAGGCAGGTGTGTTTAATTCTACCTACATTATAAATAGTGTATGGAGAAATGATATGACGAGGTGGAATAAAAGCAGAAAAGTGCCACTGCCCTGGTCATCTCTACAGCTGATACTAACAAAAAGAGGGATAAAGAATGATACAGAGACTAAAAAGGCTATTATTCTTGCAGACAGCATATTGCTGGGCAGTGACAGCATGTAATAAAGATCACTAAGAGTATATGTATACTGGGGGGAGGGGAGGTTAAGCCTTAGAATAGCTTAGAATACCTTTTTCAGGTTTAAAAATAGAATTAACTTGCTAGCTTTTTACACAAAGAGAAATACTTACAGATATCCCAAACACAGTTAACATTTAAAGGTATTAGAATTTGAGACACACATGGAATACATATACTAAGGCAAGTGGGCTTTGTTTCTAGCACTCTTTCATAGATTTGTTGAAAACAGTCATCATGTACTGCTGTAGCAAACAGCATTAACTGGCTCAGAGTGCATGGATCTAAAGAGTAGTTAGTACTGAGTAGTTAGTACCAAATGAACACTAAAACCTGGAGGAGAGGACTGAACCCCTTTGCTTTGGTAACAATGTAACTTACACTTTTCAGGATTGCCCAAAAAGTTGATTTTTTGATTGCTGTGGATGGTGGACGAAAATGAGTGATCAAATGACCAAGTCCCAACCATTGAGAAATGCTGTAACAGTTACTGGAGGGTTATTTTGTAATATTTTCATATGTAAAATGTGAATTCAGTACTTCATTACTGAACTTGAGGTTTCATTAACCCTACTTCTTTTTTGAATAAAAGTGTTTTTAAAGAAAAGAACAAGATTCCTTTCTCTGATTTGCTGTCTCATTACTTTGACTTATGCTTGGAGATAGTAACTCTGTCAAAACTGCTTGCTGACTACAGATTTTACACAGGTTAACTTAGCAGAGCCTTTACACTGAATGACATGCTATCCTGTACAGATGTCCACCTAAGGAGGAAACTTGCAAGTAGAGCCTTCTCACCTGGAGCTTAAGTGTACATGTGAACATCTGCCAGCCTATAATAGATGTGGAAAAAACTGTATCATTATAAGGGAAGGGCAGGATGCTTTTCTGTTCCAGTTAATATGCCAGTGTAATAACAAACAAGTTTGCACATGCTCTCTCAGCAGATGTCTTTAGACTTTTCAAGGACACTTCTACTTTATTTTAAAAAAAAATACGATGCATAGATTGAATGTGAAGTTTTTTTCAGACTTCAGTCTTCCAGGAGAAGTGATCTGAGAGCATGTAAATACTGTTTCCTTCACAGCCTCAAGATTGCAATAAGGGATGGAGGGAGATCCAGCTGGGAAAGCTATACCAGCCCTCCTGTCAACCTGTGGCTGTTGAGCATTTCATAGTGCAGATGCTGGGCTCAGCTCTCTTGCCTGATTTCCAACCTGGCTGTGCTGCAAAGTGACTGCTGGGTAACCAGACTTCTGCAGTGGAAAGAAACAAGCCAGTAGGTGCTGTTGATGTAGTTTAACTGCATGCCCACCCCTGTTGTGCAGTGGATCTCTGGGGCACCTGGTGAGCCATTGCTGTTTCCCACCTGTGAGCTACTTTCAGTGTTCTGTTTTCTAATGTGGCAAGTGTCTTGGCTGAAGATTATTGAGACTTGTAGAGGAAGAGCAACCATCTTATTGCTCCTGTGTGATACTTCATTTGACTCCTACCTTGAGCCAATGTGAAGTATATTGGCCTTCTGAGGGAGAACAGTTACTAGACACTAAATACCCTACTGTGCTGTATATTTGTTGTTGACAATTGAAAATTAAATTCCTACTAAGATATAATAGACTCTGTAGAAAAAATGTTTATCAAATAACTTTGATTATAGCAGTTTTTACTGTTTGTGTAATTGAACATCAGCATCCTGAGTGCAGGCTGGAGGAATAAGAGGAGAACTGAAGTCCTGTTTCTCACAGGCGTATGTTCAGAAATACGTTAATCTGAGTAGGGAAGAGAATTAGGAGTTCTTGTAAACCTTTTTGCATTCAACTCCTCTAGGGCAGCACTCTGACTGGACTTCAAAGCCATGAAATCTCCAGCCCATTTAAAAAAAAAAAAACACAAGTACTTCATTTTCCAGTGAGTATCCTAACTCTTGGGTATAACAAATACTGTTTGTAGGGCAGTGACAGTTCTAAGTATTCTTATTCTGTGCGTAGACAGTACCCTTCCCAGAAGGAAATCTTTTTCTGGTGGAACAAGTAGCAATCCCCCAAGCTCCTATTGGCAAAAGGGGCAGAGCAGGTAGTTGATTTGATGGATATTCAGTATTTGTGAATGTACAGAGCACAGTAACTGTGCTCTGTAAGATTGGGGTTGAAGCAAGACGGCACAGGGCGTTTTTGTATGCTTCCAGCCATGTGTTTACCACAGAAGAGACTTACAATTTCTCCTGTATAATAGGATGGCTTCTAAACTTCTATCTTCCAACTCCCACATAGCAATTCATTTGGCATGCTCTGCGCTGTACATCAGGCTGGGGGCTGTGGATGTATACAATGACTCACCTAGTAAGTCTTGGCTTCAGTTGTGTTCATGAATGAAGCCTTCTGTGTCAAAGACTAAAACTGTCTTGCTTTCCATAGTTGTGTTGTACATAGATGAAGCATGTGTACATATAGAGTAAGGAAAGATTAGAAAAAGGATAAGCACAGTATCTCTTCTTAATCTCAAGCTTTTGGATAGTTCACTTTGCTTTTGTGATTTAGGTGGCTGAAAGAACTTTGAAAGGAATATCTTGGACTTCTGGTGGCTATAATTTAATATGCAATCAGATGCAATTAGTCATCTAAATACTGCTCGATTTGTGACTAGCTTACCTTGCAGGTTTTATTTCATGCTAATAATACTTCAGCTTTGGCAGTCTGTCTTGTATCACAACAGCTCTTTGAACATACAGCTGCTGCAATCTACTTGGTGGTTGTGATTCTGAACAGAAGCTAAGTCTTGAGCCTGCAATGTACGTGCTCGTGCAAACCCAGGTCTGTCTTGTACACTTGTGCAAACTGGAGCATAATCTAAATGCCTGCTCTCTTTGGTTGAGAGAATTTCTCTGACCTTACCATCTTTTTGTCAGGAATCACTGCTGTTTCCTCCTGAAAGGTTAGTACCCTTCTTTGCAAACTTAGTGGTTCTTATGTTGAGACTGACTGATACTGGGATTTGAGTAGCTTCTATGTATTGTACTGATATTATTGCTTATACAACTTAAGCAAAATCTTTTTTCTTCCTTCCATTGTTTTGCCACTATAAATGTAGCAAAACTCATTGCAAGACCATACAGTACAAAAAGAGGAGGTGATCTGTTTTAAACAAAACTAATTTCATTTTCTCACAGAGACCAGGATTACTTGTGGTGACATGGAGAACAAGGACTGCTAGCTATCACATCCTCATCTTGGCTCCCTGGTTCTTGATTGGTGTCAGCGCTGTGTGATCTCTGTAGCCTTTATGTTCTTCCAACAAAGAAGGCCCAGAGCCACGTTGAGTTGTATCATACTGTTGCTTGGCATCTGTTATGTGACCTTATCCATGGCATGGTCTTGATGCTGTCCACACTCCAGCCAGCACTGCCAGTTCTTTCTTTGAAAAGAACTGTTCTGCCTGTGTTCGTTCTTGGATTTGGTGGCTGTTCTTGTTCTCATGACTTGCTGTAGATGCATTGTTCTCCTAACTCCTGCTTTGCAGTTTCTTCTGGTGCACAGTTATTCATGCTCCATGTGCTCCAGTTTAACAATTGCTTTCCAACTCTCTTCAATTTCTGTTGCAGGCTTTGTCTGTGACTTTTTAATACTCATTTCCTTCTCGGAGAGAAGGGAAAGATTGTTAGAAAAAAAAAAAAGCTGCAGTTTTAACCTGCTTTTCTTAGAATTCCTCTGTTCCATTCATTCAGCCTTGTATTTTTATACTCAACTCAGTCAACCTGTCTGAAGTAAGGTATTGTCTCCAAATAGCTTTAATAAAATAATAAGATAAATAGGGATAGGTCTGGATTTTAGATTGTCTGGCTAAGGAAGAGAAACTTTTCTTGAAGAGCCAAACTGAATACTTGAAACACTCTTAGCAAGCTGTGTTTTGGTGTACATCTTGCTGATACCCCATAATGTGGGAGGCTGGGGAAGAGACATGCATGGCTTCAGTCTGTTTTCGGCCCCAAAATCATGGCTTTTCTTTTAATTGTGTTTAAAGGTTCACCACAATAGCTACAGTGCTGCTTAGGAAAACCTGATGATTCTTCTCTTCCTGAAGAGCTGATGGAAATTAAATTTGTCCCTTCTATAAAACCCACCTAGGAGGAGGGCTTTAGAAGCAGCTCAGTTCTCACTAGCTTGAGAACTTCAGCTTGCATTTCTCTGACAAATCTGAATCACTTGGCTAAATTTTGTTCATCTCATAATACCAACTTTTCTTTTTCAAATTGCCCCAAGTAAAGCTGAAATAAAATCATGGTTTTGATGCTGTTGAACTATCTTCATATCACCTCTATGTTCAGTTAGTCATTTTAATTGTTTTCCCATTTGTGGACAAATTATTCAGAAAACTTCCACTTATACCTTTTCAGAAACTCTTTATTATTTCAAATAAAACTACTTGGGTGGGTTTCTGTCTTTTCCTTCCAAAGAATAAAATCAGCAGGCAGGGGGGCTCTAGATGAGAATTGTCCAAAAGACTTGCTGTGTAGCCAGTAGATAGGCCATCAGCGTTGTGACCATCTCATATAGTGCTGTCAGTTCAAATTGTGCCCACAGCCCTACATACATTCAACATTCATTACTGTGATAAAAACAGAAGGGTATAAAGGGAAAGGAGGAGGAGAAGGGGGCATTTCACTGTTAATTAGGCAGCATGTGTGGTGGAATATTGTTTATTGCCTGCTACAAGAGATTTGTGTCATGTAAGTAGTAGGGATGGTGACAGTTTCCCAAAACTGACTTGGACAACAGGATGTGAACTATGTGGTTTGCTTTTGGGAAACCTCCAGTTGGGGCCAGGCTGGTAGGCAGGTACCTTCAAAGCAGGCTTAGGCCATCCTCTGTGGATTTGCAATCCCTGAGGGAATATCAGTTTTCTTTAAGAAACATGTTCATTGTCAAAGTAAATTAACAGATTGTTAACAAATGGTTGTAATCTGCCAATTCTAAAGAAGTCTATTACCAAGTTGATGATAAAAGTAAAACTGTCTTTTTCTTGCTGCTTGAAACTTAGACATACATTCAGGAGCTTCCTCTGCTTTTCTCACATCAGCGTCTTGGCTCTGCAGAAGGGCAGTGCCACCATAGTTTTTACCTTTGTATGTTATGGTAGATATCTGTTCTAATCTATCAAGCATAAAATTGCAGAAGTTCAGATGCTATTTACAAGCTTTAGTTGGTACATTTTCTTAATAAACAATGCAGATTTTAATCCACTTTGAATTAACATTGGGGTAAAAAAGAACTAAGCAACCACTTTACTAGCATAGTGAAAAAGGTGGGGGGGTTTTTTGTTTGTTTGTTTTTAGGATTAGCAAATTTGCCTTGAACTACCAGTTTTTTTAATACTAAAAGTTTTGAATGCAATGATCTATTTCAAGTCCAACAAGCCATTTAATACATATAATTTGATCAAAATCTAACCAGTTTTGACCAGTTCTTAAGTTTGCAGGGTTTTTTCCTTTCATGTTTTTTTAGAACTACTACCAGCTAGAAAAGATTAGTGTGAATTACAGAACACTAATAAAGTTGTAGTGGAAGGTACCATCATTTAGCATAATGACCAACCTCATGTTCTGGAAAGGCCAGTTACACATGCATATCTGGCTCCCCAGGTACTGACAATCTCTGTTCCCACCCCATCTCAGGGATTTGTAGTTGCAGGTTGCTCTTTGTTTGCCTTTGAACTCTTTCCTTGCTTTGGCAGATCATTCAGTGCTCTCTCTGCTGTGGTAGTTGCTTCACGTGCTTTCCTGCACTCCCCCCAACAGTCTTGAAGGTGACCTTCCAATTACAGCAGTAATAAATACTATGGAATAGGAGTCTGTGTTACTAGATCCCAAGCCGATTAATGTTTTTTCTAAAGCTGCCACTGGGAGATGTAGTCTCTAGCTCCTAGGATTTACACTTGCAGACTGTCAGTCACCCTAAAAGCTTAAGCATCAAAAGACAGTAAGAAATTGAGATTGTTTTCTTTTTAAGTCTCATTGGATTCTTTGGAGCTATTATTGTAACGCTTGGGTGGGTTTTTTTGGTTGTTGTTTTTTTGTTGTTTTTTTGGTTTTTTAGCAGAGTGAAAACTGGAGATGCAAATAAATAAGGTGTAACAGCCAAGAAATCTGACCTAAAGGAGTAACTTGTGACGTTGTGCTCTTGGGAGATACTGGAATTAGCTGTATGTGGTGTGTGTGCCCCAAGTGAGCAACACCCCCCACCCTTGCGCTTTGCTCACCAAGCCAGGCAATAGGACACCTCTGCGATGCTGCAGCTGCTAACCATCACCTTTGCGTCTAAGCAGGCTACTCCTGCTTGCTTTTCGTCAGGTCTACAGCTGGTCTGTACAAGGCTGTGGAGGCTGGTCCTGGCATAATTCCTAGATGTGCTGGCTTTTGGAATATTTCCAAAGGTTCTGGAAGCTGTCAGTTACCTAGGAGGATTTGGAGAGAAGTGGTCTGTAATCCCCAGAAAACTTCCCTGATTCACTAGGTGCTGGTGCCTACTTAGGAAAAATTAGAGGAGCTCATGAGTTTATTATGGCCTGTCGCCACCAAGACTGCGAGACTGCAATGGCCTTGCAGTCACACAAGTAAAACTCCTAGGCATTAAATTACTTTTACTGTCTGATCACGCCCTTGCATGGGGCTCTCCTTAACTGGAATGCCTCTTCCACAGGAAACTGCTATTCCAGCAAACATCATAGCAGTTAGGTCATTAGCTGTGTAAGAGATCCAGTCTGGATTTGAGCTGTGGTTTCAGAACATACACGCACACTCCTTCCCATAACCACATTTTTGACTGATATCTGATTGCTAGGTTCAAGTGCAATATCCATTTACTTAAAAAGCAATTTCAAATCTTTTGTATTTCAATAGGCGCATAAAGCATAAATTTGCATTTTATGTAAGAAGCCATCTCCACATGTAATAGAATCTGGTTTTGTTTTCTTTCTGATTGCATTTACATTTGGAAAGATTTTCTATATTTCATTTCACCTGGAAAAACAGCCAAGTGGTGTATTTCTCTTCTCATTGGTTGCAGACTTTTTTGTGCTTTTCTCTTCGCCAGTTGGCACAAACTGAAATTTCTTTCCTTTAAATACTGAAAAAATCATGTAATTACAGTATAATGGGAGCATCATTCTAAATTGTGGCTGCATTTCACAAGGTGTGAACGAGCAGTATCCTACTATTCTTAGCATAAAATACACTGAGCTGGTTCATAGTATGTGAGTACTGAGGAAGCACATGGTCTTTGAGTGTTCCTGGTAAGTTATAACTTCCCCATGCTATGCCAAAAAGCTTTCTACTTCAGCACTCATGTCTTTTGAGTTCTCTGTAGAGGTAGTAATAACTGTGTTCTTTCCACAATGAAGGGGTAGTGAGTCTTTGCTTCTGTTACAACAAATCATGTAGAAATTTTTTGGGAAGGGGCAAAGCAGATGCATGTAAAACTGCAATCTATGCAAATGAAACTCCAGTTGACATCCGAGGGTAATGTTTTTCCTGGTGACTTGAGCAAAGCTGATGTGCCACAGAAGGTTGGTTGCACATATGAAACAGGCCTGGGTATCTCGCAGGCAGAATTTTGCAGGCTGCGTGAAGGTAAGTGGCTCAAGGTGACATTCTCCTGGGACTTCAGATACTGCCCATAACTCCACTCTGCTTGCATACACTCTGAGTGAGGAATGTGTCTTGTTCCCAGGGCACAACTGGCTTCTTAACAGTGTTATTTTTTTCTGGAAAGAGCTGTGCGGTTACAACTTCTAACCGAGTGCTTTCCTCCCTTCCTCTCCCCTCAACATCTGAACTGAGATCAGAATGGTAAGTCCTTTCCTGGGTACTGCTCTGTGTGCTGCTGTCCTACAGGGGCACTTCATGCCTCTGTTCAGCCTCTCACCTCTTTGTGTCACAGGTTCAGGCTGTATGATCTTTGGGGCTGGCACATGTTTATTTTCTCCTGTCCTGATTTCTTAAATCTTCTTAAATCTATGTTTGTAAAATTCTTTATATAAAGCAAGGCCAAAGCGCCTTGCCTTTCTTTACTGATGCCATAGATAACTTATCACTTGAAAGCCCTAAATCAGAATTAACATTTCTTCAGAGAGACACTCTTTACCCTGCCAAGAGGAACTATTTGAGGCAGGAATTACTGGTTGGAGATTTCTGGCTAGTAAAAATAGAGGAACACAACAGCCTTTTCTCATCTCATAATCTGACTACTTGATGGAGGTAAACCTTATTCTAAACATGGATGGTTTTACAGTGACACTTCTTTTTGTGTGGTAATGTCTGCTCATTACATACCTATTAGCCTGCCTAATGCCTGCTGGAAACACAGTGGAGAAGTTCAAGCCTCTCTGGTGATGAATTTTTCATTTGAAAACAGCAGGTACATCCCAGAGCCCCGGGGCTGATCTGACCAACTGATTGAAAAGTCCTATATAGAGCTTCACTGTTCAGTGCAGGAGCTGGATTTATTTGTGTCAGTGCTAATAGCACTGGCATTAACAGACTTGCATGGAGCTGTGAAGTTGATGTTGTTCCCCACCCACTAAATGCTTATTGCTACCACACAAAGCATGAAGCTAATGTGGGAATGCAAGGAGGGGCAGTAAGATGAGCTGACACTTTGGATTAGGCACCAGATGTAAGCTGCTAAATAAACATATATCACTGGGATGCTGCATTGAGACTGAGATGACATAGGTTTGAATCCTGTCATTAATCTGGACAAGGCTTGGTCTCCTGTCCCAGCTCTCGTTAGTTCATCTGACTTTTCTTTTTGTGTTTGGTCTGGAACACAGCTGGGCCCTGATTGCTGAGATCATGAAGGGTGATTCAGTTAGTAAAACACTGCACTGCATGAAGGGAGTTTTCTCACTTATAACCTCTTGATATGCTGGGTAACCTCTTGACATGGGGTACAGCCGCTTGTATTCTTCTGCTATACCATAAGTCACCTTTCCTAGGCTCTCCTTGCAAAAAAGTTGACTGCAACAATTTTATTTTTAAATAAAACCTCAGATTCTCCTTCATGTTTTGAGTTGATTTTACAGATGTGGAAATTAAGCAAAGCCTGACCAGTCAGCTTGCTCGTGGTTGTACCAGAAGTCTGGAACAGAAATAGGAAATGAACATAGTTTTGCTGACTTCTCATTATTCTGTGATGTTTGCATTCCTGTGTCTTAACCACATGCTTCAAGAACCTGACTAGGTTTCAAAGTGAAAAGATATCAGTGGTTTTCCACTGCCTGTTTGCTGGCCATACTGCTTTCCCTCATGTCGTTCAGTTTTTTTTCTACCCCTGTCTTTGGGTCTTGACTTAGCCTCACCTGAGGTCATGGCTGCTGCTGCTCCTCCCTTCTGGGATCCCTGCAAGTTGGTGTCCTTTGCAGCTAAATAATCTGACAGTTAGAATTAATCAGTGGTAAATACCCTGTCTCTGTGAGTATATGCAGATGTTGGAAAACAATTAAAAATAAAGCACACGTTTCTTATAAACTCTACCCTTATAGTAACTGTGGGTTCTTCAGTTCCCAGCAGAACACCGAATTATGTGATACTGATTCATCATATGATCTGCAAACACGTTTTTCCTCCTAAAGCATCAAATTTCTATGTTTGTTTGTGTATACAAAGGAAAAGGAAGGAGTTTTATGCAGTAAATCCTGAAATCCATACTAATTCCTTTCTGGTACGTGTAACTACACATGTGAATCTATATGCAGTAGATACTATAGCATATATACGAACACAGAGGCAACAAAGCAGACAAGGAGGGAGCCTTTCCACAAAAAGCCTTATTTATGCTATTGGTTGCTTTGTTTGCAACAGCAGAGAAGTCATCCTATAAATCATGCTGGAAGCTGAGAAATCCTCAGGTACTGCCTATTACTGTAGATTTGATTCCTATAAATTGTTGCTGGACAAAATATTTCAGAAACAATGAGGTAGATCTCAGAGCTCCTCTTTGGAAGCACAGCCCTCAAGCCATCGCTTGAATGAACATGACTTTTACATTAAGGTGCGAGCAGTCTGAGGGCATAGGAAAGCAGTTTGAATTTGAGCTGTAGAGTTTGGTTCATTGCAGTATTAAATTTATATTTGTAGAGTTCTGAGGGCCAGCTATGTAGTTACACAGTCTCTTAAGATCCCTATGTTTATATACCTTCAGTGAGTTCATTAAATTGTAACGACTAAAACCAGGCTTTTGAGAGTGCATCCTAACAAACAAATGAGCTTGGTCTCCCCAACAGTTAGGACAGGGTAGCAGCGCTAGTTCTGTACTAATTTGATCTAAATGTTGCAGCTCTAAATGGAGTTGTTACTTCTGTTAGCTTGGGCAAGCAAAATAAAAAACAGTTTAAAGATACTGTATCGACTGCTACGTAAGGCAGACAGGCTGGCCTGTTTTGCTGCAGTACCATTTCATGCAGACTGTGCTGCGAGCAGCAGCACCCGGCAGGCGGGCGGGCGGGSGGGCTGGGCTCCGGGGTCAAAAGATCCGAATCTGCCACACGAGCTGCCTGCGATTTCAAACACGCACCTCAGCCTGGACTGAATTTAATATGCTCCCCCGGGAGCAGGGGAAACCCGCATTTTGGGAGGCGGCAGCCTGCTGCGTCAGGGGCGGCCCCGTCCAAGAGAGCGGCGGTGCCGAAACAACCAAAGGCGCCCGCTTGGCCGAGCCGGGGTACCGAGGTGCCGGGGTACCGCGACAGCCGCCAGGCGGGAGCGGGCTCGGGGCGCTGCTGCCGCCGCCGCCGCAGCTGCTCCCGCGGAGCGGCCCGCGCGTCCGGCCTCCCGAGCAAGCGGCTCCCCGGCCGCCGCC
>NW_020450274.1:389254-471909 GCF_003343035.1 Apteryx rowi | reverse complement strand
GGGCCGCGGAGGTCTGCGCCGCCGCGCCGCTTGCCGCCCCTTCGGGACGGCGGTAGGGGCGGCGCGGGGCGCGCTGCCGGGCGCCATCATCTCCCGGAGCAGCAGCGGCAGCTGTCGGGGGGGGGCTGGCTCGCACGGAGGTGTCTGCTCTGGGTGCCGACGGCGGTGTTGGTGGTGCCCAGGGAAAAGCTCGCTTTCCTCCTTTTGCGAAGCGCCCTGCGCAGGTGGCCCCTGAAGTGCGGGGCGCGGGTGTTTGAGCGCGATGGGCGCTTATGCCGCCTGCCCTCTGGACGCCGGTGCTTACGGTGAAGCGTTGTTATGCTTTGAAGGCCTGTAGCAGGGCAGTGCGATGTGAATGAAGAAACGGGTATGGAGGAAAAAGCCTTTCCGATAGACCTGCAATACAAAGAATAATCCCTGAAGGGGAAACAGAAGCAAATTGCCTGACACACACCAAGCTAAAAGAGGGGTTATATGATTGCGTTGGTACCTGTTGGTGGGGAAATGAGACCCCATAATACAGAGAGGTGGAATAGCCTTACTTCTGCCTACCAGCACCTGGCTGCCTGGCGCCACCCGGGCTCTGGTGCTGGTCAGGCCCTTTCATAAGCTCACGTAAATTTGGCTTGTGGAAAGGTTCAGCGAGTGCTGGTGCTGGCGGGGGAAGCAAGTGATGAAGCAAGGCGCGTGGTGAGGGAGGCAGCGCAGGGCGGTGTGGGACCTCCGCCTTTCGGCATCCAAGAGGGGGTAAATCCCTTCGCTGCATCTTATGGAAATACTCTTTTTCTTTACTGTGCCAGTTGTGATGGGTGAGCGGTGTGGCACCGGGGAAAGGTGATCTCTCAGGGTCCCATCCAGACCTGTTTCGTCGCTGCACCCCACGGATGGACTTGCGTTCTTGCCAGCGGCCTGCCCGGCCTGTTGCTAGACTGCATCTCCCCAGGCGCTTCATTCTTGTGCTTCACTTTCCCAAATCTCTGTTTCTGCAACAGAAACCTGTTGCTACCTGTCCTGCCTGCTACGGACCAGCCAGAGAGCTTATTCTTGCTGTTTTACATGTTTAAAGACCTGAACAGCCCTAACTGTGTTGGTGTTCCCTCGCTGGTCGCTCTGCCCACCCTCAGCTTGCGTTTATTCTCTTATTTTTGTGTGCACCATCTGGAAAAAGCTCAGATCTTTCTTGAAGTGTGAAATCCCAGGCTAGGTTTGCGCCTCCAGCTGCGGTTTTCTCAGCGCTCAGCGGCCGGGAGGATTTCTGTGCATGCCCCGTGCTGCGCTCCCGTGCACGCTCCTCTGCACCTAATCAAACAGCTGTCGATGGTCACGGGTGAAAGCAGTAACAGTGCTGGCTAATATTCCTGTTAGAGGAGGGGGTCTCCTTGGCTGCTTCTTCACATGTATTTTGGCAGCATGTGAAACAAGTTTTAGACCAGCTCAATCTGTTCCATAGTGTGCAAATGACAGCAGTGCTGTTGGTAGGTGCTGTTCGGTAGCGGGTCACGGCTGTTCATGGCACCTTAACTGCTTTTATGCTGAGACTCATGGTGAATGATGTCATTTTAGTGTGACCAAATCTTGAAGCATTTTAAAAACTACTGCTACTATCCCATGTAGTAGTATCTATAGTAATGTTTCATTGATACTGATATGTCACTTAAGAAGTCTGAAAATAAACTAAACTCCATGGTGGTGTTGGAGTCTAAGCAAAAGCCCTGAAGCAGATGCAGTCATAGTGCCAAAATTATGCAATACCCTGGGGAAATGCATTCTGCTGGTTCAAGCATTGTTTTTTGATGTAAGATATATCTATGCCAAATATGGCATATTGCTGGAGTTATACCAGCAAACTCTTACTGCGGATGACCTATCTCTGTGCTAAGATAACTGACATAAACCGTGTTTCAGTAGTGTGCAATGGGACTTTTTTTTAAGGAAGAATGATCTTTGCATTCATACGTAGATGAATCTCAACCCTTGATGGGGTGAGGTTGTTTGTTCAATATGATTTCTTCTAATATACACACACACAAAAAAAGGGATAGAATTTCCTCCTTCTCTGTCAAACCAACTCCCTCAAATGTTTTATAGGTAGTGTTAATCAAGCTAGAAAAACAAGAAAAAATTTGGCCTCTCTTTAAATCTTCTCCAGACTATGAAGTTAATCCTGCCTTCAGATATGGAGAAGATGTGCTTGAGAGAGGATGAACTTTATAAAATGAGTCCTGACAAATACTGGTGTTGTATCCCTCCTTTTTCCCTAAAAAATACTAGTTTAACTGGTTTGGTATCCCATGTTTTTTGGTATGAAGTGCTTTTGCCCTGCATATCTCTGCCTGCCTTTGTTTCTGTAGCTCTGCTTTCTGAGAACTTGCTGAGAATTTTGGTGTTGTCCTTGCGAGTTGTAAAAGTGCAGTTATCATACTTGGATGTCTGTGGCTGATACCAAAGTGATGCCGTGAGTTAATGACTTGGCTATCCATTTTCCCCATTCTTAATGCCAGCAAATTTTCCTGGTGAGAAGTAGACGAGTTATTATTTTTGTTTTCAGGTCAAACCATGCTAAACATCCACTCGATGATGGCTATCTGAATAAATGCATTCAGATTTCTCAGAAAAAAATTCCTGTTGTTAAAGGATACGGTGGCAAGCTGCCAGACTTGAGTGTATTTCAGTTCTGCTGATTTTGCACTTGAAAATTATTAGAAATAATCTTAATTAACATTACTATGCAACTTGCATCCTTGCCAAGTAGACCCTGGGAGCTTGCTCTCAAAATACTTGGCCATTTATAAACTTTAGTTTCTGCAACTGGTTCGCGTCGGGCAATATCCAAACTTACTTTAAAGAGAATTGCGATATTTAGGTTTCTCTGCTGTAACAAACTTGCTACATATTTCTTCTTTTTCTGATCTTTCTTTGGTAGACTCTTTTTCAGAATGTAGTGAGGGTATAGTCTAGTTTGGGCCTCCACAATAGGAGTTTGCTTTTGATTACATAAAAACATCTGCTTAAATTGACAGGAAACAGGATTTTACATTTGGCTTTTCTTCTGTAGTTATTCTCATGAGAATAAAGTTGAGATCATGGTTAAGAAAAGCAGCTGTTGCGGAAAATCTTTATTACAATGAATGTTTTTTCCAGAGTTAAATAAATGTAATTTAAATATTTAACATTTAGGTTTTAGGTGGCAATGTGTTGTAGCCGAGTTGTTCATGAAGATGTGTTTTCCAATTAGAACTGATAATAATTAACATCTAGAAACAGTCCAAAGCTAATTTTGTAGGCCTGGCAAATCTCGAGTGCTTTCTTTAATACTACTCAGCACTTAGAAATCTTTTCATGTGATAAATTCAGTAAGATGTGCCACAAGTAGATACGTACCACAGTTTTTTATTTTATACCCAGACCTCTAACTCTGAGAGTTTAAAGAAAATAAAAAAAGCTTTATTTAAAGTTATGGCTTAGGCCAGTCTTATGACTTTGGGGGCTCATGGCTTTTGGGGCAAGAGGAAGAAGCAGGGGCTTCAGAGGGGCGCTTTTCCCTCCGTCCTGCCCTCATGCTCTCCCCGTCTCCCTGCACCGTGCCGTGGCAGGATGGGCCACAGCCCTGGTGCCGGTGGCCTTCCTGCGGCAGAGGGCTTGGGTTGCTGCACCTCACCTGAACCGATCCGTTTGGGGGGGGGGGGGGGAAGTGAGATTAGTTATGGGTTTTAACCACTGTCGCAGCTGTCTTTCCATACCCCTCTGTGCCCCCACCTGTGTCAGTCATGATTTAAGATGAAACTGGTTATCTGAGGTCTGATTTGGAATATCGTTGTGTCCTAAGGGCTCTTAAATACACTTAGGAAAAACAGGGTGGGAAGGGACTTTTTTCCCAGTTTGCAAAAACGTAGAGGTTTTATTTTACAACAAATGGTTGTCTGAGCAATTTAATTAGCAAAGTCTGGTTTTCTACAGCTTTGTGTGTTGAGGTTGGTATCTTATGTCGATTCCTTTTCTAATCATGACCTTATGTTGCAGCTTTTTCTTCATTTAGGGTTAAGAGATCATTTTCCTCTGCTAACCCGCTTGCCTGTGTTCATGGAAATTGTAAGAACTTAATATTTTTGAGGCCCCTATCTCTTTATCATATTTGGAAAAAAATTGCTGATGTATACACAAGCCACTGGAAAGGGAGGTGAAAGCAACCAGCTGACAGTGAGATCTCCTAAGTGCTGTATCATTTGACACTTGCTGTTAGGTTGATTTCTAAGTAATCCTGTCTTTGGAAGACACAAGAGGCAGAAGATACTCTTTCGCATGCCTGTTGCTGCGTAATTTTTCAGCCTTTATTCTCGTGTCCCGCAGTGATTGTCACTTGGTTGCACTGCGGTTTTAAAGAGCCAGCTGAAACACCCAACACTCCACAGCCACAGAGCAAAGGCTGTGTAAGGGCAGGACCTTATCTTTAACGGCAAGGGAGTACTTCTCTGGGAGTGGATTAAAATCCTGTGTCTGCTTTTTCGCAAGTGGAGGTGTCCTAGGGTGGCCTTTTTCATCGCTGAGGCTGGCAGTAGAAGTGTGTGCTCGTAGCTGCCAGTGCAAGACATACTTGTGCAAGGGGAGTAATCGAATGAGAGCGTTAGCTGCGACTGCAGCGTGAGCTGAAGGTCTCGCCTGGAGCTGGTGGCCTCTGTTGTCCAAAACGCACCCTGGGGTCAAACAATGTTCTCAGCAGGGCCCTGGGAAGACCCTTCGACTTCAGGTTACTTCCGAGGATCTTCTTGTATCTGAATTAATGGCACTTCTGTTTCTTTCCCAGCTCTATGGGACTGTAATACAGTTTGACATGTCAAGTGCCTGGCTTCCTAGATTTTGGGGGCCTGATGGACTATTCTGACTACTGTACTTAGTTTGACCTGCTGTGTTGTTCAGGTCACCCAAGGAACAGGCTTCAGTGCTAGCATTGAGAGTATTCTTGTTTTTTAAGGATATCCTTGAATTGAGTGCCTTCGTAGGAAATTGCCCTCTCTTGTGGGGCAATTATTTAAAATAAAATCATTGAATCTCTGCTATTTTGAATGCATGCTATTGCGTCTGTTCTCCCAACAGGCTTAAAGCCTTTTCCTGTTTAAAGTGCTAGTAGGTGGTGTCTGAAGGTTGTTACGCTACAGCGTGAGGTTATTGGAGTGACAGAACCGGCAAGCGCTTTCGGGGTTGTACTGTTTACAGTGACAGTTGTTGTGGGAAGTTGGCTCCGTGTTTGTTTTGCAGAGAGTCCCGACACGCCTAGTAATCTTGTTATCGAGACAGTTAGTCATAACTATACTAGGGCTGATCTTTGCAGTTAGTAATGCTCAGATTTTTAAATATATAGAAGAGCTCACAGTCTGAAAATGGCAAGTTTTACGTTTCTCTTTCTGCACAGTAAAACTGATCCAAAATGTATCATCTGTTAAACTAAATTTAAACAGGATCTGTTGTTAACTTTTTCTGAAAAGTCCTAACTTGCATGTTTTTCCCTTTTTTATTAAAGCTTGGCAGAATAGCGTTTCAGAAATATTATTCAAGATATTTCTTGAGTAGTCATTGTAATGCTATTTAACAACTCTAAACAGGAAAAAAAAAGCAATAGGAAGTCATAAACAGGTTCCATTTTGAATCTATCAAGCTGGAAATGTGTGTGAAGTTGGCTGTGGTGACACTGGAAGGTCTTTAGCAAAGCCTTGGGCAATTAAAGGGATTTGTTTTGTTTTAATATGATGTGGCAAGAAAGAGTTAACCTTTCATTCCAGTTTGCTGGCTTTGTCAGTTTGTATGAAGGTGTTAATATCTTTCCTCCCCTTGAAGTCTGCTTGAACTCAGTACCAAAAATACCTTTTAAAGACAAAACATCTTTGCAAAATGGCTTCAAGCTGTCAGTTTGTTCAAAACTGAAGCAGCTGTTCCAGCTGCATGGTTTTAAATCAATATATATGGAGATTTTGTTTTAACTGCTTCCTCACTCCTATGTTTTATGGATTTAAGCAGTTATCTTCCTTTAACAACATGTTCTAGGTTCTTTCCATCCCTGGTGATGCCCCATGTTGCTTCATTATATCGTTCTGCCTCTAGAGTGCTGGTCTTGAGCATCAGAGCTAAACTGGAGAAAATCTGCTAATTGGATGGAAGTGATGGCCTTAAATTGTCAGACTTTGCTATTGCTGGCTTGTCTTTCATCTTCCAGTTGCTCTTAGCTTAGTAGCTTCTTTGCCATGAAAGGCAAAGAGATGTGCCTGCAGTATTAGCTGGAACCACCTGCAGATACGAAAATTGTGAGATACGAAATGACAGGACAGCAGACAGGAACCTGAAGTTGCTGGAGGAAGTGTCTTACAGCCTTCAAATGAGAGAATTGGGCTGAACAGTTTGAGCTCCTTGTTTGATGAACAGGAAGAAAACACCAGATATTTAAAAGGCTCTCTAAGGTAGCAAAGAAAGCCTCAGCAAGAACCACTGCCTGAAAACTGTGGCAGACAAATTTCAAAGGTTTTTTTGTTTGTTTGTTTTTGGTTTTTTGCTATTTTTAGTGATAAATGTAATTAACCACTAGGAGGGACAGACTGAGTATTTCATACTGCTGTCAAATCCAGACAGACTGTACTGAGCCCAATAACTTAGGGAGTAGCTGTACTACTGGGAACTGGGTGATGTGAAACACTGTGATACTGGGATCAGTGTCAGACTAAAGAATTGTCTTGAAGTTTCCAAAATCATCAGGAGAGGAGCACTCTTTAATTTAGAAATTTCAGTGACATGTTTTGTTTTTTCTAATGCTGAGCTGAGTCACCACTTAGTAATGTTTGAGCATAAAGACAAAAGATCCTCATCCGCAGTTCAGTCAAGGGCTTAATTTCTGCTCTGCCAGAGTTTGACAGTAGCTTGCCTGTGTTTTCACTCCCAGTGTAGCTGTCCTAGAAGCTACTTTCTCGTTTAGGTTTTGAACTACTTCCTACTATATGGTAGTTTTGCCCCATTGTGCCGTACACATACCCTTCATTTTAGAAATTCAACTTAGAGCACGTTAGCCTCACTGGAAAGGAGTGTTCAGGCAATGCTTGTGCTGGCGTGACTTTTCTCTGAAGTCAGTTTTAATTTTTCACAGTTCTCAGTGTGAGGTGTACTCCTAAAAATAGGTTGCCAGTTAATTAACTGGTATGCCAGTCACAAAATCTCTTGGCTTAGGCCACGTGATCGGTCTGAATATTAAAGAAGTATTGAAAAGACAGCTAAGACTGATAAAAGACAAAATAAAGCTTCTTCAGTGAATTTAGTTACTTCGTAGGGACAAGCAAACCATTCTGCAGTCATGCAGGTGATTGAAGAAGCTTTTGCAAAGCCTGTGCGCATAGGAGCAGGGGGGTTCAGTAACAGCCTGATCCCAGATCCTAGCGCTTGGGACCCCTGGCCCCGGGCACCTCTCGTTTCTGTGAAGCAGTGCACTAACAGGGTAATTTGCTTGCTTGATGTTTCTTCCTGAAATAAAAGGTCCAAGTGTTGGAGCGTAACCACTTCCGGAGATTAGCTGTGCAGGGCATGCTGCCTTGCTCTCTCAGCCTGCTTTGATGCTTCATGTTGCTGTGAGAGTTGTTTGGGCATTTTTGGTAAACTTTGCTTTTAACAGATCACTGACCCTATTATTTGCAAACCTTATGGCCTGGCTAATGCTGGTAGTCAAGTAGTCGAACAATTTATGAAAAACTAAGCCCTCATGAAAAGAAGCTTCAGCAAGGCACATTCCTTTGCTCTATGAAATGTCCAGAAGGCATGTAATCTTTCTGTCTACACTGTCTGGGCAGTAATTTAGAAGGAAAGAGATGAAGCACTGTTAAGTCTTCATTTCATGTAAGCATGCACTTTTTTTATTTAATCTGCTATTCTTCACTTTGATTTTTACCATTTCTGCTTAAGTCTCCCAAAAGGAAGAGTGCTTCACTGTGACAAGTTTGATACTTTCCTATGGTTTGTGTATATTAAAAATACCATAAGCTATTTTGGCCAGCGATCCTGAAACTCCTGTACTGAGATACACTTTGTTTTAATGGACTTTCTTTTAATGGCTACACAAAATATTTTCAATGACGCTTGAGATTTTTTTTGGAAATGTCTCTGGAAAATACCTTCCTAAAATGTCGCTGTCTCTATAAAAGCAGTAGGCAGGACATATCCACTTTACAGCTCAATCTTGTATGTAAATAATTATGTGCATGCTTAACATTACTGTTGTATCTAGTTCCACTGATTTATCAGCTTGGATTGTAGACTTGCAAAAACTTACACATGGCAGATGTTGAGTATATGGTGATGTACTATTCATTGTAGGGAAGGGGCAGCTCACACGCAAGGTGCTAAACCTGCTTTTACCCTGTTTTGTTAACCTGCGTAACGTTTTTTTAGCCTTAGGTGTGCCCAGGCTGAAATAGGACAGGAGTGTGCAGATATATCCAGGGCTGCCTATACTTGGAAAAAGGGTTAGCCCTGACTAGGGCTGTTGTGTAGTCTGTACTGCACTGTTTCTAGTTTCTGGTCTTCACTGTGTGGGTGTAAAATGGCCGTTCCCCCGGTCTGACAGGGACCTTCTGCGCTCTTCTCAAATGAAGCAATAGAAAAATACCGTTGCAACGTGTCCGTCCAGAGGAGCTGAATTGGTTGGGTCTAAGTGTGTGGGACTGACCTTTGCTGTCCCCTCGGTTCACATGGTAGAACTAGTTCTGTCATTGCATAGCAAATATCATCAGGTAACTGAGAAGGACTGTTCATTTTCCTTCCCCCCCCCCTTTTTTTAACCCAGCTGATTTCTTTATTTGGTTACCCCCAGCAGCAGAAACAGCTCTTATAACTGCTAGTGAGATGCTGGTGCAAGGGTAAGAGCAAGTGGCTGGCAGAGGAGAAAGGCTGGGGAGAGCCAGTGGCTCTTAAGCCAATCCTGCCACCAAAAGAAACGGATGTGAAACTGTACATTGAATAAGGTTTTTTTTTTTTAAACAAAAAAGTTTCCACCGCTGCTTTCCACAGCCAGTACTGTGAAGCCAGTGTGTCAGATCAACCATTATCCAGCCAGTTCAAATCACTGAACTCTCTGCAAGTATATTGGATACTCCAATTTCAGAATTTCCAATATGCTAGCATTGCACTCTCTTTGAGCTCCTAAAGGGTAGCAGTGAGCAGAGCAGATAACCAGGCTGTGTTGTGAAGGCCTGACTGCTCGGTAGATTAGCACGATGGGGGAGGTTGGTTATAAATATTTGTGGAAAGCACAAATATTTATGTAGTCCTTGTAATTATTGTCAGACACTGATGCTTGTCCACAAACAAAGAGGAGATGTAAGACTGGAGAGGGAATTGGGATGGCCGTGCATACTCCTGCTTACTGCTAACTTGTGGGACTCTTTGGACCAGAAAGAGTTTAAGCCAGAATCTCCTGCAGATGTGACGAACTTCTGCCAGAGCAGCCTGACTTTCTGTTGTGGTGGTGCTGGGCTCTTGGGAACCCAGGACTCCCAGGGATCACATCTCGGGATGGAGAGCTCGGCTCCCAGCTCTGTAGGTGCGGACCAGGATTCTCAAGACCTGCCTGTTTGTAGAAGTTTTGGATCTTCGGTTCTCTGGTTTTTGTTCTGAAAACTATGAAGCATGTTTTGTTCTTCAGGACTCATCCTCTGGAGGAGCTTTTGTTGCTCTGAAACAGGATGCAAGTTATTGTTTGTTTTTCCCCCAGAATTTGTGCTGGGGGGTGAGTTTTCAGCTTTTGACTAGGTCTGGCAAAAAATAGTGTTCCAGAGAAATTAGAAGTGATCCATAACTATATTTTCCCTGCAGACTTGTTTAATGATCAGCTAAATAACATGTAAAAGGTTTGTGACATTACTTGCTTCTTCACAGCCTGTTTTTCAACATGTTAAGAGATTTCTCAGTGGCTTGCACTTCTGCACCTGTAGGTCCTGAGTCCCTGGGCAGGGCAGCTGATCTTACAGTGGTGGGAAGAAAGAGGTGAGGTGAGTTGGGCCATGCCCATAGTAAGGCATGTGGAATTAGAGAGACTCCACAGTGTAGTTGCCCTTTAAGGGCAACCTCTCTAACAGTTTGCTGTGGAGGTGGACTTGAGCTCTGTCATCCAAAGGTAACGTCTTTGAAACCTCTCAGGCCAGTAATGTGCTGCCAGCATCTTACTTCTTGACACAGAGACTGTTTTCATTTACGTTTGGATAACACCCATTTCACTGTGGTCCACTCTGGAATGTTGCTGCTCATAGCCAGAGTTTTTAAAAAAAAAAAAAATTTTTTTTTTTTTTTAAGAGAGAGAGGCTTGAGGCTGCGGCACAATAACCTAACCAACTTTCTAGAGTTTCCATGGCTATTCAGAATGCTTAAAGGAGTGCCTATGAAATAAGGTGGTTGCACTGGTATTTTTCACAAATACTGCCAACTTGCAACTTACATGGCAGCTATTAGAAGCTATCATTAAAGTCTCTGTAAATAATGTGGTACAAAGTATAAATGAGTTATGTTCTATTTAAGTATTTGTTGCTTTAAATAGCAGCCCCAGAGACCCAGGACTGGAATAGCAGACACATTGTTGGACATGAATGAGGTTTCACTGGCAGAGCTGTGTGGCACCTGGCTTAGGAAAATGTTGTTCCCCTCTCACTCTTACAAATGCCAAAGCTGCATACCTTTTTAATTCTTTATGACAGTTTTTAACCTTATGGTGAATATAGCCAGCACTTGAAGTTCAACCTGGATAGTTTGAACCTTCAAGTTGATACAGATTGAAAAGAGCTCTAGTACTTGTCTTTTCTTTTTTTTACATAATTCTTAAGTGGATGGCTTATACTTATCTGATACATTTTTGGTTTGAAATACTACTATTCCATTTGTTTGCTGAATCAGTAACTTGCCATAGCTTCATTATTTCTTTGTCTAGTAGTTGATGCTGTAAACATTAACTTAATTTCAGTACATATCAAAATTAAAATATCCATTCAGCCCCATCGCCTTCTGTTTCAGAAGTACACTTGCATGATGTGTTTAGGCACATAGTGCTTTTTATTCTAACTTAGTGCCAATGTGAGCCCTTTCTGTTTATTCACCACAATTTGAACTTTGTGCATTTGGGGTTTTTTTTGTTTGCAGCAGCAGTTTTAGCAGTTGCTTGCTTTGAGGCTGGTCTCTCCTCTGGTGTGAGATTCGGTGGTGAGTTGAGAGCGCTGTAGAGCAGGAGTTGAGTTGGACCGTCCCCATTTTATTTGTTGTAAAAGCTGAGCAGCCATCAGTAGATGAGACCTCGCTTCATTCGATATACCCGTTGTGTGGGGCTGAAGGCAGGAAGCCTGGGCTTGGGTGTTGCAACTGATAATAACTGCAAGGAAATAATAAGCTGCAAGTCCTTCCAAGACAATTCTTCAAAATCATTTAGGGCTCTTTGACCAACCAGTGTATATGTGAGAGTCTGTGGAGTTGTATCAGATACGCATGTCTGCAAACAAACTCATCAAACCGTTGCCTTTTTCTCCAGGCTGGACAGTCTTCAATATTGAAAGAGGAAGTGTCTTAGGAGGAAAATAGTATGAGATGGTTTAGTGTCTAAAGATGCATACAAGCAAGTGAAGTTTGTCAAGGCAGCTTAAATGTGGCTTTTGCTGATTAGAACGTATCCCTCGGTGAAAAAACAAGTGCATTTTGAAACCCGTGGCAAGGGCTAAGAAATGCCAGCCGTCGTGTACAGCTACTTGCTGGGCAGCAGCGGGGTTTCCTGAACATCTGGGCAGAGCTGCGGTTCTGTCCCTGCGTCGCCTCGCAGGGCTGAGGAAACACGGGGCAAAGCGGCCTCAGCGGCTCTTGGCACACCGTGTGCCCCGGCCCCGGCAGCGTCCCGCTGCTGTGCCAGGCACTGGCCACAGGTGGCCCCTGCGGAGGGGAGCGGTGATGAGCGGCGCTAGGGCTGCGGAAGGTGGCATCCCACCAGTACACGTGCTCAGCTGTCTCCTCTGGTCACCACTGCTTGCTCAGCAGAGGCAGCTTCGTGTGGCTCCTTTTGCAAGGAAGGGCCTGGCCAGGGACACTGCTGCTTTACATGAGGGGCTTGTATGTGTGTACACAAGCTTCTTTTTGTATATTTTATATATATGTGTGTGTGTGTGTGTGTATACATATACACACACACACATATATATTTGATCTTCACATTCATCTCTCTCTTGCTTTGTTTGCAGTAAGCTAGAACGAAAATATATTTCCATGTTCTTCCTCTACTGCCCAAGATTTAGGACTATCAGTGTTTTTGTTGTGGTTGTTTGTTATGCAGCCTTGAGCACAACTATCCCAAAGTGTGGCTTAAGCAGCTTCCCACCTTTAATTTGCTCAGTCTTTAGTAGCACAGAAAGTTTGTGGCAAAAAGAAGTGTGCTCCTGTATGTACGTACCGCACCTTGAAAAGTACAGTATGACTTTGATGAATTGAAAATGTGTCTATACAGCTTGTTGTGAAGCAAAACCCCTCTCCAGCTTGTTTCAGAAACAAAGTCATTTTGTCCCTATGCTAAAAGCAAACATCTGCAGTCTGTGTCCTTCTTGCACAGATTTGTTTATTCACCGTGGAGGCGGGAGAGTATATTACAGGAAAGCGAGTTTGTTCACTGTTCTGTTGGGCAAAACATACCAGGACCATAAACTGCATAGAGATATCAGAAAATAGGATTAAGAAATCAGGAGCAGTTCATACTCGCCTTCATTCTTAGTGTGTGGGAAAACTAGAAATTGATATGTTTAAACCTGGCGACTTTTGATGAACAAGACAATTTGTTTGCACTTCAATACTGATCAGATGGGAGGAGATGACTTAAGAAATCCTGGAGTTTCATAGGAAGTCTCCCAGCTTTCCTGTCTGACTTAGGCAATAGAAAGCTAGCAGTGATGATGGAATGACATGTATTTTTGTCTTGCTTTCCAGCTGGCCTGCTGCTGTGGTACTGCTGCTTGTTCCTTGTGCTGCAAATGCTGCCCCAAGATAAAGCAGTCAACAAGTACCCGCTTCATGTACGCGCTTTACTTCATCCTGGTAACTATCATCTGTTGCATCATGATGTCAACAACAGTAGCTAACGAAATGAAAGTGCACGTAAGTAAGAGAGACAAATCCACTATTACTCCCGAAGAGGAATGGGGCTCTTTCTAGGTCTCTTCATGTACATGGTCAATCCCTCCAGTGTTTCCTCTGGGGACTGTTCTGCATGATCAAGAGGTAGTCGATTCCCTCCACCCCATCACTTTGAAACCCAGAGGGGACAAGTTTCTGTGTTCTGCCTCCTCCTGTCAATTGCTCACCCTTCAAGTGTATTTCACAACAGGAAGAGTCAAGGATCATAGGACTAGTGGCCTTCTTCCTCTTTTGTTGCGTAGAAACCCATTGCAATAAACCCAGCCCACATTGGCTGGGCAGGTGGTTTCACTAGAGTCTGTTACAGGATATGCTACAGTAGAAGAATTTTTTTTTTTTTGGTAAACCTTTTCAGATGAGAAACTTGTCAGGAACCTCAGTGTGGGTTTTAAAGGAGATGTTTTGTCCTTTGGGCTCTGTCAGACAGAACACAGAAAGTAATAGCAGAGGAAAAGGAAGGAACAGCCTAATCCTAGCTAGCAAAGGCATCTCTGGCATGGGATTCCTCACAAGTTCACTCTAACGTTGCATTTGTCTCTGGTAACTAGTTTAGTAGCAGAAAAAATCAAGTTAAAAAGATTAACTCTTCAAGTGCTGCATAGTTTTAATTCTGTGTTCTTGGTGTTATGTGACAGACTACCACAATGCACAATGCTGAATCCTTTACAAAGGGTTTCTTAAGTGTGTGTGAATCATCATATTCCCATGGCCTCTAACCACAGCAGATGCAGTTCAGATCTAATTGTCTTTTTAATTAAAAAGCTTCAAAAGAATGAAGGGAGCTGTGGCTAAAACTAGACTTTAAAATCAAATTTCTTTCAGAGTCTTAGTATAGCTTTCCTGAGCTAAATGTTCACCAGCCTATCTGAGGCCACACACTAGAGCTGTTGTTCCATGTCTTTTGGTTTGTTTTTTTAAGCCACCCAAGTCAGTCTCAGTAGTACAAATTCTCTCTCACCCTCTGCAAACTACAGGAAAAAATGTCTGTTTTTAAGGAGAGGGAAAAATGGTTGGATTTAACTTTTAAAAGTTAAGTAGTGTAGGACTGAAACTTAGTTTCTGCATCAAATGTGGCATGAGGCCTGCTGTGTGATTGTGACCCAGCTTGCCCTGGAGGTTCAGAAGGCCTCAGTCGCTGCAGGCATCTCGTTGTTCGGTGTTATTCCCCGCAGAGGGAGCGCCAGCAGGATCACAGTTGAGACTGCTTCCTGGTTTAACCAGTTGCTGGTCCCATCGAGTCTCTGTTTACCCTACGTGCTTGTCTCTGTTATCTGTGAAGCCCTTCCCTCCGGGTCCAGCTGAATTCACCCTGTGGATGCAACACAGATGAGCTGACTGGCTCATGTCAGGGCTAGCTTGAGGGTTTCTGTGCTCCACTCTCGGTGACCTTTCCTGATGGCTGCTAGTCATCAGAAGTTGATGGTAGCCCTGTAAGAATGCCCAAACAGACATGATGTTTATCCGTCACCTGTGACTTTAAAACTTCTTAACCTGTGCATGCTGAAACTGCTTGCCAGGAATTACTTTGACTTACTAGATGCTTCGACTGGCAATAAAGTGAACAATCCAAGGAACTGAAGTGTGTGGAAGACAAATTACATGCTCGTATCCAAATTTCATACAGTCATTTTCCACCGGTAGTAGGGTTTTAATGCAGTTTGTATCCCTAACAAAAAAGAATATGTTTTATCCAAACAGAAGAGTGTTTCAAAGTCATTAAGTAGCCTTCAACAACATGCTTTTCAGTATTGCCGAATTTCTTTTCCAGTTCTTATTGTTGAAAGCTCAGCCGTAGGAAGAAATGGCACAAAGAGTAGCTGTTAGTGTGAAGTGGAAGGAAAATTGCCCTCTTAATTTAGAGCATTTGATGGCTTTGAATGGGAAATGGAGCATCTGAAAGTAGGCTTTCTTTATCTGCTCTCTAATTTAATAATTATGTTCTGGGCTGTTTAAAGTTCAAAGACTCCTGAAGCTAATTGAGCCCAGTTGTAGTAGAGCGCACCTTCAAAGTATCTATCCAGATCGGGAAGCTGAGACTGGTTAATGATGAAATGTGTTTTGAAAGTGCTGGGCACTTATTGATTCCATTGCTTTGGGCCAAATCGTGGAGTGCTCCTAGCTCCTGAAACCAGACTGTAAGCAAAAGCTTTGCATGATGCTTCTAGGGCCTCACCCTCTCTTTGTTGAGAAGGGACAGTTTTAATTAATTTTAATTAGAATTTTTTAAATATTAAAATTAACGCTAAAAATTGAAAAACAAATATTTTAATGCAGTCCTTTACTGAGCCAGAGTCTTGGCGTAGAACCTTTACCAGTCTCCTTTACCAGTGTAGAGATCAAATAATCATCCTAATGTTATGTGAAAGGAATCTAACCCTTGCAAATGAGTTTCTTTGTTTCGTTGATTGGCTATAAATTCCCAAGTCTGAAGTAGTTCTAAAAGTATTTATTGTAGCATTAGACTTTTGAGATTATTTTGGGAGTAAGCCATAGCAAGTATACATCTCTTTTGGACAGCTTAAAGAGAGACTTTTAAAGAAGTTTTGCAGTATTCRGCCACCAACTGTCCCACAAGTCTGGGACAGTTTTTCAGTTCCTTTGCAGGTGCCAGTCCAGAGCGAGGGCCCCAATCTAAGCAATTCCACGTCCTCACCAAACTTGGCAGGGAGATGAAACCTTGCGTCAATGGGAGGGCACAGTACCTATAACGTATTTGGTTACGGTATCAAAACCTTGGTTCCTAATCTAGCTGGCAGCATTTTGAGGGCCTGGTACTGTGTGGTGAGCCTTAAAAATTGAAGAAAGAAAGGACACTGTCTTTTTGGAGAGGTTTTTCTATGTTCTTTTCAGTCTTCTTCCCTCTCCCCTGAGCTGCTCCTGTGTATATAGGACACCATGGGAGAGAGGTCTGGAGGGTTAAGTTATGAAAAATATTGAAAGAAGTGAAGGTATTTGTGTTTAATGTCTGGGGGAGAAGCAAGAAGCAGTGGAGGGATAGTAAGGGAAAGGATGATTTTGACCGGGAGAAAGGTCTGAGTATTAGTGGGTGGAATAGATTTCAGAAGAGCAAGGTTGTGTCTCAAGGAAAAAGATGGGATACAACATCAGTCAAGACAAGGAAACAAAGCAGGACCCAACCTGAAGAAGGACTTCTATGCCTAGGTCCATATGTATTTCCAGTTATGCTAGTTCATTGAAGAACAGGTATTGCTTTATCCTCAAACATTCTGTTGAACAGAAACCTTGTGTTTCACAGGCTTTGAAAGGATAATTGGGGGAAAAAGAGGGGGAAAAGAGAATTGTTTTGGTCTGTCAAAATAGTGTTTTGATTTTTTTTTTTTAATAAAAGGTGTTTCAAAACTAGTGGTTTTATCCTGAAAGTATCAATGTCTCAACTAAACAGTGAAAGAAAATCAGAAAGAGGTATTCAGGAGAATAAACCCCAGTGAAACCAGTCCACTTGTGTCAAAGCATTTCCGTTTTAGAGGGTTATGTGTTCAGGTAGAGCATGCTTTCAGACTTTTTTCTGCAGCCAGGTTTAGGTCTTGATCCTTAACTGCATTACAGTGTGTTTAAAACACAAATTTGCCAGAATTTTTTTTTTTTTTTTTTAATGAAGCTGCCCATTGCCTGTTTCTGGTAAGAATTCAGCTACATATGCAAAATGGTGTGTGTTTTGATCAGATGAGCTTTTGTCTTTCTATTCCCTTTCTTAGCTATTCAAGGCAGGTGGTTTTACCTGTTCTTCCTCTTTGTCCCTGCACCCGCGTACACATTTTCTTTTATGCTTTCCCCATCCTTTTCTATCACAAATTTCATTTGCCACGTTCTCCCTCTGTTTGATGAGGACATCCAGATTAAAGCAGTCTGGTTTGTTTGACGCTTTGGTCCTGTTCTGACACGTTTCTCCCCTGCTGTTCTCCGCGATGCCGTTTCTCGCAGCCCTGCGCTCGCAGGGGAGGGTGCCGGCGGCCCCGAGCTCGGCGGTGACTGGCGTCCCGGAGCCGCGTGGCCGTGTTGGCTCGGAGCCGTGCGCCGTTATTTGGGGTGCCAGTGCGAGCAGTGAGGGCAAAGCAAGTTCAGGACAGTCTGTACCTGCTCGTGTGGACCCAGCCATTGCAACGAAGGGCTTTGCGCTTGGGAGATTGCTGATTTGCCCTGATAACGCCGTTGCTAACACAGCTGCAGAGGCGTTAATGTCCTGCAAACAGACACAGTTCCTGGGTAAGACTGCTTTGTCTCCAGCTCGGAGGCCAAAGAATTTAGATTATGTTGCTTTTAAAAACATAAAGGTAAATATTTCACTGTATCGAGCTTGCCGAAGTAACTAATCCATGAGTTTATGAGTGGGCAGAAGGCCCCAGCAGAGGGAGAGCGTAGCAGCCCCTGTGCTGGGCAGGCTGCGAGGCGGCCGGCGCAGTTGGGGCTGGCCCGACGGCTGCACGGGGGTGGCCGAGCACGGCGAGGGCTGGCGCGGGGCAGCATGCCGGACTCGGCCTGCGGGGCTCGTCTGTGGCAGCGACGGAGGCTTTCGGCCGCTTTCTGCAGGGCCCCAGTGCTCCTTCCTCCCAGCTGAAGCAGCCAGGCAAAGCGTTTCCTCTCGGGCTGGGAGGGTGCGCAGCCTTACAGCCTGTCCCAAATTACCTCTCCAAACCAGAACGTAGAGTTTTGAAAAGTCACTTTTGTCTTTTTTGACTTGCAGTGATTGAGAGCCCACATAAGCCTTGATAAATCGTTTCCAGCAGCAGATGACCCTCCGGTTAAAGCATGACCTTTTCCTTACAGCAGCCCTTTGTGCCCGGCCTTGTGCTCACGTTTATTATCTGCCAGGGCCCCCAAGGGCTTGCTTTTCTTCTTGTTTCGTTACTTCAGGATCACTGGTCTCCAAAAGGGGCGTTCAATCCCACAGAACCACATGGCCATCATTTATGAGTACGTAAGGGTTGTGCGTGCTACATGATGGCTGAGCTCTTTGTTTGTGTAGGCACAAACAGCTATTGTTCTTGTGAACCGATCTATTTTCTGTCAGCCTAATCTGTAAGGAAATTACTACAAAATGGAAAAAAGTATAAAGGGTCAAAAAATCCCTTCAAGATCTCAGAAACCTACACAACTAAAGAAGTTACAGTTTACCATTTACAGCTACCTGGAGATCTGTTTTTAATTAGCTAGTTGATTAATCAAGTTCCATGATATTTTTTGTTTTCTTCTTTAAGTCCCATAATCAAAATGCTGTTTGGTACCAAGTTCAGGTCTTACAGAAATCCATCTGCTTACAAACAAACATCTGATCTTCTCAGAAATGTTGTTTAGTTCAATATGACGTGCCTTTTAAATCTGTGTTGATTGATGGCAATTATGAGCAAAGAATTGAAAAGAATTAATAAACTAATCGCCCAGTTGCTCTCACTGGCATTTCTGGGGCATTGATAATTTTTTTTCATTTTTTCCAGTCAATCCATTTACTCTTTCTGATTGCTGGTATGTTTGCACAGTCTGACATCTCCCTTGTGTTTCAAGTCTGAGGAAAGGCATTGCCAATGGTCCAGACGGTTTCTCAGGAGCTCTCTAAAAATTCTTGGATGCAAGTTAGTCAGACCCACTCACTTACTGTGCAGCTTAAGCAGTGCTACTAATCCTTGAGTTACTTCTAGAAGAGTATCTCAGCATGGCACAACTTGAATCATTTTTCTAATATGACACAGCTGCATTGAAACCTTCTGCTTTTTATCTTCCCATCTGGTTCTAGCCCACCTAGGACCAGCCCCCTATCATAGTTCAGTTTTTCTCTGTTTCTGTACACTTAGCAAGCAAACATTTTAGCTCTGTGTTGTCACAAGCTGCTAAAATACTTACTCTGTGGGGGTAACTGCTGAAAAGGTCGTTGGACTTCTGACTGGCTTTGGTTGTTAGCCATCAATGGGAAGTGTGTGTATTATGCTAAAGGAAGCATGCTGTCTTGAGCCTTGCAGCTGGGAGCCCGCAGTTTACTTGTTTATTCCTTGCTTCCTGCATCGTGGATGGCTTTCCACCCAGCGGGGAGCTCTGTCTCGCCACTTGCTCTGCAGTCCTGCTTGTGCTTTCCCGTTCCTGTTTTTATGGATTTACCTGTCTGCTGAAAGAAATGAAGGCTGGTATTTTTTTTCCTTCTTTCTTGTAAATATTCATAGATGGTGTTGCCCACAATCTTTGTATTTTTTTCATATGTGAAATCTGCCCTGGCTGAATGCTTTCTGAAATCTTGATTCCATCTCCCTGAACCATTTACTTGTACAGTGTTTTGTCCTGGCATGCACTGTCTTCTGTCTCCTTTGGTTACCTGTGCAGGTAACCATGATGAATATTAAAGGTTTTGATGTGTTGCTCTGCTAGTCTCACCAGCTTCAGCTGAGGTGTTTTAGCATACAGAGAGGCCTTTATTTCATTGAAATGACCGGTGGCTTTCTAATGAAATGCTTCTATTTCTGAGCAGCTGAACAGCTCCCTGACTGTGCAGGAAGGGGGGGCTCGACCAACACAAGGACGCCGCACATGAGGGGATCCTGGGCACAGAAACCTGCTTTTTGAATGTTCAGTGTCACGTCCATGTGGTGAAACTGAGGCCAAAATGTGCAGCTGTTTGCTTTCCTCTTACACCAAGGGCAAGGCCTCAAAGGCAAATATTTAATGAATCAAGGAAAAGGTGGAATTTTCCTACCTCTCTGCTAATTTAAAAAAATCAGGGCAACTGGCCCAACGCCCTTTCCGAAGTTGTGATGGAGGGGAGGCGAATTGCTGCTGCTGTGCTGTTTGGGTGTGCTTCAGTGTACGTTTTTGTTGATGGCAACAGGAGCCAGAGCTTCCCGCCCTGCACCCCCTTCCCCGGCCCCTGGTGCTGATAAAGCTGCCAGCACGGCTCTGTGGAAACAGGATGGTTGGCAAGATCAAAGCGTTTTGTTGTGAAGCACGTGAGGAAGGAGCCGGTTCCCGGGGTGCAGTAAGGGCAGTAACGGGCAGGGGTGGCTTACACCAGCGGAGCCGAAGGAAAGGTAGGGGGGCTTGTACCCCAGAGCATGTGAAAGGAGTTGGCAGCTGAGGCTCTGGAAAACTCCAGGCACTTGTGTTTTACATAGTGTTGTGTCCCTTGAACCATTAAATCTGGACTGAGGGGTAGTGACAGTGAAAGGTGTCAGTGTTAAATGAAGCCAGTGATGAATCGGTGGTGCAAAGGCTTATGTAGGCTTGGTTACGGGAGCCCTGTGTGTGCTCTAATGGCTTGTAACTTGCTGTGCTTTTCAGATCCCTTTCTACGAGCAGCTGTGCCAGGGCATTCAGGCGGGAGAGATGTGCGAGAAGCTGGTGGGGTACTCCGCCGTGTACAAAGTCTGTTTTGGAATGGCCTGTTTCTTCTTTCTCTCCTTCTTGTTCACTATCAAAATAAACAACAGCAAGAGCTGCCGAGCGTACATTCATAATGGGTAAGGATTTGTTTGCTTGATGAATTTCCATGCCTCTTTCTAGATTGGTTTTGCCTGTTTTCCAGTTGGGTATAGTAGTAGGTTGGGGGAAGAAAAGAGGAGTTGATTTTACTGTCAGATACTGTCATACTGTCAGATGTAATGCAGTCAAGTACAAATGAACTTAAATGACAATCAGCCAACACAGCTTGATTCTCCCTTACTTAACAGCTGGGCTTACATAGAGATTTCTTATGGTACTTGAGTTGTTAATTGCTATTATAACCAAATGATTTTTCTCTTTTTTTTTTTTTTCCTCATTCAGATTCTGGTTTATTAAGCTTATACTTCTGGCAGCAATGTGCTCAGGAGCCTTCTTCATTCCTGATCAGGACACTTTTCTCAACGGTACAACCTTCTTATTTTGTTATGGTGTGCTTCTCTGTACTGCTTTGTGAGTGCTTATAGATCCTAAAGGTCTGAACAGCATAAGCGTTGCTGTATTTCTGTAAAAAAAGCCAGTTTTTTTGTGACCAAGAGGAGGCCAAATGGATGAGTAAAATACTGTGCTGGGCTGTCTCTCAAATTCTTTAAGAAGCAGAGAGCTGTAATGATGCAGAAGGCCTTGGCTGCTGAACGCGGAGGCCCGCATGCGTCTGGCTTGCCGGGCCAGCCCTGTCACGGTGCAGCTGCTGGGGGCTGTGCTGTGCAGTGACGAAGCGTGCTGTGCTCCAGGGGGGCACGGGGACCGGCAGGGCACCCGCGCTGCCTGTCCTCCAAGCTGCAGAGACACAAAAGAACTTGGGGCTCAGTTAGCTTCCGAGCAGGTAGCATAAATCTAACGACGTGAAATTAGACTTCTTGTGGAGTGTTGTAAACCCACCGTTGAGAATCCTGTGCCTGAAGCATTTCCAGTTTCGGAAGACAGGCTGGCCCCAGTCAGCTCCAGTGATGCGGGCCAGCCGCTCTGACGGTGTTCTCTTAAGTGGGCTGATATTAAATATCAGCTCTGGAGGAGACTTCGCACAGGCCTCTTGGGGGTTAGGGGCAAAAATCCTGATGATACCAACATGAGTCGGTTGTGGGCAGGTGAAAGGATCTGTAATCCAGCAGCGAAGCTGCCTCTGCAGGGAAGACGCCGCCTGAGGCAATTCCAGCTGTGCTGCCTGTGTAGCGCAGCAGAGGGAAGGGACCGTGTGGTCAGGGTCGCCGCTGCAGCTTCCCTGAGCGAGGAGAGCCCTGTTGTCTTGCGGACCTTTGGGCTGAGGTTTCCTGTTGTAAATAGGAAATGTCAGAATTTGTTTTGGAGGATGCTAGTTTCCGTAATCTCTTCTGCTGCAAGGCTCCTGCCGTTTTACCTCAGCTCCACACTCCTCAGGAGGCTTCTGGGACTCTTTATTCACTGCTACGGCCAAGGTGGGGAGAAAAACCTGCTGCACCACCAGAGCTCCCTGCTTTTATACAGCCTGTTAAATTTTTGCCTTAGTTGCTTTCGACTCCTCTGTGAGTAGGAAAACTAATGGAGCCTGGCTTGGAGCCTGTTTCTTCTGCGTGGGTTTTCCTGATGGCTGATAGCTCCGCTGCTCCTTGGGGCTCCCTCAGCCAGGGCAGGCCACGGTTCGGGTCGTCAGCTGCCTGCTTCTACAAAAACCTGCTGGACCTGTACGTTTTTGACACCCATCCCCTCTTTTAAAACTGCTCAGGGTATTTAAAAAGTGGAAGAGGAGGGAGTAACATGAGGTGAAGTGAAGGGCTGCTTATCCCTATTCCTTTTTCCCACTAAGTTATGAGTTGGCCGTATGTTCTTGTCCTTAATGTCTGCTCACTGGTTGGATTAGAAAGATGTAATGGTTTAACGCATTGCACTCGCAGGTAACAGAGATTCCCTCTCATCTTCCCAAGCAACCCTTTGCATGGCAAAAAATGGTCAAGAATCTAGGTGCCTAGGGAAGGAGGGAATGGAGCTTTTGGGGCTGGTCAGAGAACTGCTGTTCTCTGTATCTTCACACTAGGTAGACTGTAGCTGAGAAACAATTTTCCTTCCCCAAGTTAGTTCTTGACTTTTCTCTGTAAAGCAGTGTTCTGTACGTGCTGCTTGGCTGTCCTCCAGGAAGCCCCTGAATGTAAGATTCACAGAGGGTTGCAGGGTTTTATTTTCCCTTTTTTTTTCCCTCCTGCCAAGAAACTTCCAGTGTCTTTTTTTTTTTCTCCCTACCAAAGAACATTCTGGGAGCATTCTCCTCTCTGTTTGCCTATTTTTTCTAAAAATAAAAAATTCCCCCTGCCATGATTCTCACACTCAGCAGTTTGTTAATCATGGAGGGAGGGATATTTTGTGCCCATACTAGGCTTGCATGGGCTCTAGTGTTAAATCCACACTAGTGATGTTAACCTTATCTACCATGGCTTTGTAAAACATCCTGAAGTATCCTGCCTGTGGCTGTGTGAGATGCTTACAGAGAACCTGGCTGTTTAATTACTCACTCCATTAGTGGTCTGCTGGTTCCTATTGTGCCTCTCCCAAACACACATGCACATCCTGTTCCCTGCCTCTCTTTTTTTTTTTTTTTTTTTTTTTTTAAGAGCAGCATGCTCATTCAATGAATACAATAGATTTTGCAAAACAAGAAAAATGTCATTTTTGCCTGCTTTCAGTCAAACAATGAACTTATGGTGCAGTCAAAAAAAATCTCTACATCTTCTGCTAAGCATAATATGCTGACTGTTCTCTTATTCCACTTTGCTTCCACAAGCTTTTTTCAAAAGGAAAATACAATGTTAGGATATGGCTGGACTTTGCTAGTGCACTTCCTCAGTCAGGCTTCTTCACTGAAATTTGCTGAATACCTAGAGTCACTTACAGGTTGCATACTACACAGTGATACAAACTGTATATGCAGCTAAACATTTCAATAGGTATCTATATTTACTCAGAGACTTCTGAAGTTGTGCATGAGGTGTTTGTTGTCCAAAGCACCAAACAGCTCTCCAAATACATGTAGGTCAATAGTTAAGTAGTCAAATACCCTGTCTGTCTTAAAACCAAAACTCAGTTTACTTACACTAAAACTCGGTGAATACCAAGTGTTCTCTCTGGGATCGGCTCAGGACAGAGCATGTGTAAATAAATGAGCGAGCCCCACCTTTATTTTTCCGTGGTGCTAGAATCTGGAGGGGAAGAAATTGCCATTTTTAGTGCTGGGTTTCAGTACCTTGCAATTTTAGGGTTTAGACTTCTGTGAAATGCCTTCAGGGCTTTTTTTTTTTTTCCTCCCCACATCACAAATAAAGGTTTCAGTATTTTATGTCTGAATATAGCAACTTTGTCTCCACAAAAATTCTTTAGGTTAGGGCATCTCAATATGTGTCCTAAAAGGCTTATTTTGAAGGTGTAGCAGGTTGCAAGCTGAATTCATCAGGCAACTATTCTTGGATTAGCTGAGCTGGCCTTTCAGCTGAAATATCTCATCTCCTGCTAAATCTGTGGGGTTGAGATATTCAAACTGTGCAATGGCATCATCGCATGGACAATAATTCCATTTTATCTCAAGGGGAGAGCAACTGGCATTTGACCTATTTTCTGCTTGTCTGCCTTGCAGCATGGCGTTACGTGGGAGCAACGGGAGGTTTCCTTTTCATTGCCATTCAGCTCATCCTGCTTGTTGAGTTTGCACACAAGTGGAATAAAAACTGGTATGTGTTGGGCAAGTAGCTATTTGCATAATATTCTGGAGAAATCCTGAACAGCACATCTCTTGCAACAAAGCATTCAAAAATAGTGTGGATGCAATTTCTGAGAAGACACTTTGATATCAGTATTTAGAGCCATGCATCTTTGCTTCACCCACTTTCCTCCTTCCCCAGTGGAAATGTTTCTTCCTTATTCATTTCTACCCTCTGCTGCTTCATTCTTACCCTGAATTGTTCTGCTTCCAGTAAGTAGTGGTGTGCAAAGGGATGCAAAGACCTCTCATTTTAAGTTGCTTCAGCTCTGCATGAAAACACACCTGCTAAGACACAGAATTGTGCAAGAGAATAAAGCCAGATTGCAAAACAAAGCAGTGAGACTGTGCACAGTGATATAAACTGGTAAATCCTGTTTTTTGGTTTGAGCTTAATACACATTAAATGATTTTTTTTTTTTTAACATGAAAGCTGCTCCTTTTTCTGCTTTCATCTAACTATGCAAGATTCTGTTATCAACCCACTTATACAGTGTTTTGGCACTGATTTAATTTCTGGTGTGAATACATTTGATATTACCTTCTTAGCTCTTAGCCTCTCATCATGCATTAAAATATTTAAATTGTTCTTCCACATATATGCATGAACTTATGCTTCCCTCTCTTCCCCCTTTCCTTTCTCCTGTTTCTTTTAGTCTGTTCCTCTACAACCTTTGCTACCCTCTCTTATTCCAGTTAGTGCACTGACTAAGAAAGGTTTTAGCAAATGCTTGGACTTTGTAAGATACATGTTCATGGAGGAGGAGATGAGAGCTCCTTACACCACAGCTATTTTTACTGCTAATTGCTCCAGCTGCTTTTCTGTGGGTGAGAGATTTCCAGCAGCAGCATTTAACTTTGGCACCATCTCCATTAGATACTCTTTTCTAATGTCATGTTACTACAACAAAAGCAAACCCTCCACACGCCCAAAAACCCCTTTATGCCTGAACGGTCTTTCTTAGTAGGTGAAATAAGAAAAAACACTGATCTTTGCAAGGGGTATTTGGGAAGGAGGGTGAAGAGAGAAAACAAGACAGGCAACACTAGCTCGGGAAAGCTAGCAGGATAGAGCCAAATAAAGAGGAGGCTTTTTGAGTGCATGGGTAGTAAAACTGTCAAGGTAGCACACGGAGGAAGAAGAGAGGCAGTACTGAACAAGGGCTTTCCAGTGCTTGTGTGAAAAATATCACTAACAGGCTGAGCCTGGGGCACTCCAAGGTCCTGCTGAGAAAATCCCTGTTGTGTTGAGCTGCGATGCACTGAGCTGCCAGCGAGTCTGACAGGCTAATCGGAGTGGTTGGGAGTTCTCAGAATCAGGTTAGGCTGTAATTATGGAAATAGCTGGGCTTGGTAATATATACGATAGACACTAATGCTAAGGAATGCTTCCCTCAGTTTCACAAGAGGAACCTTGCAAGGGACTGTGTTGGTATAGTGATACATGCACTCTCGTTGTGCTTGATAATACAGACTATTCAAGCGACGAGTGCACTGTTTTTATTTTTATTTTTTAATCTGTAAGGGGAGGGGAGAAAAAGATAAGGTACTTGTCTTTGTCTCCCCAGGACTGCAGGCGCAAATCACAAACAGCTCTGGAATGGTTTGCTGGCTCTGGTCACTCTCGTCTTGTACTCCATTGCTGTGGCAGCCCTGGTCATCATGGCTGTCTTCTACACGCGCTCCGAGGGCTGCACATACAACAAGATCCTCATCGGTGTTAACGGTGGCCTGTGCCTCTTTGTGTCGCTGGTAGCCATATCGCCCTGCGTCCAGAGTCGTGAGTGTGCCGACCTCTTTACCTCTCAGGTTTCCTGGCGCCTCCACGGTTCACATACCTTGAGACGTGCTGTGTTTTGGGCAAAAAATCTAATGCTCAGATCTGACATGGTACTTTAGATTTGGTGTCGTTCTTGTCCCTATCCCCTTATCTACACTATGAAGTAGTATTGCTTGTCATCAGCCCAGCTGCTAAAACTAGAGATGTGAGAAGTTTTGAGCATGCCATCAGACAGCCTGTTTTTAAAAAAAAAAAAAAAAAAAAGGGCTCACTGTTAAGGTAATAGCTATCAAACCCGTTCAGCTCTTACCATTTACTTTCAACTGCTTGTGATTTATTATCTGTAAAGTTTGGGCATGCAAATGAGTTGACAGCAATCAGAAGTCTTGCTCTTTCAGCTGTATTTCATGCTTTTCCAGGATATTTTACATGTGCTGTTAGTATCTGTCAATTATTGGACCAGGAAATAGGAGTAATTTCAGTGGCTCCAAAACAAATTTTACAGGCAAATAAAACTATCATGGCAGCCTGTCAGTAGTTTTTGGAAAGCTGGTGCTTTTGGCTAGCAGAGTGATTCTTTACTTACATGGAAATCTTAATGCCTTTCTAAAACAGCCAGCAGAACTAAAGGACAGACTCTTTTATCTTTACTCACCAGACAAAATGTATCTAAACTGCCTCAAAGCTTATGAACTACTTGAAGTAAAACATAAAGGATGCTCTCCTCTTCTGAAAGATTTTAGTGTACTGTTTTTAAAAGATTTGAATTTCCCTTTCAGTTTGTTAAAATGTCTAGAAAAATTGTCTCTTGTCTTCTTTCTACTAAAGGCCAACCCCATTCTGGTTTGCTGCAGTCAGGAGTCATCAGCTGCTACGTCATGTACCTCACTTTCTCAGCATTATCCAGCAAGCCTCCAGAAACTAGTAAGTTATCTAGTGCTTTATTTAAATCCTTTGAGACATGCCAAGTATTAACAGCAAAAAAGTCTTTAGCAAACCTTAGTACTCATGAATTTAGGAGTGCTGGTTTTGAGCTGCTCTAGCCTATGAATAAGAAATTGCTAATACTAAAAATAAATCTATGCAGCATTTGAGAGACCATTCAGTTGGCATCCTCCATATATCTTAAATGCTTTGGTCTAAGGAAGCTTAACTTACAGCAGGTAGGTTGAATCTAGTGCACCAGAGCCATTCCAGCCTGCTTCCTAATGACGGCTTACCCAGAGTCCTGCAGCCTGTTGCTCGTGTGGCAAGTGCATGTCCTCATCTAATAGGACATGACTAAATACGTAACAGGTCTGGTCACACAGTGGGGAAAGAGTTGGAACAAATAGTTCTTGAATGCCTCTAGAAGGGGATAGGTGGCCAGCTCCATCCAAAAGGATGGCCACTACTGGTTAGTAGGTCTCTTCCACCCAGGTGACTTTGTTCTCTTCTTGCCATGCTGGCTGCCGGAGGTGATACTAAAATCACTTCTTCTCGCCCATAATTGCTATGCTAGATAGCCTTAGCTCTGGGCTCCTAATGAAACAAAGACTTGAGAGGACTGCTTGTCTTTCATTTTGAGAGTGAAAAGTCCTGAAAAAGGTTTTGGAGTTATGTTGCAGTTGTTTAAGATGATGCTATTCTTAACTGGAGCTCCTGTACTCCGTGTGTGTTCCTACCATTTGCATTGCAAGCCAGGAGCAGAGAACTCTGCAGAGCTTTAAGTTCTTAATGCTGCAGAAACATAGCAAGACTTTACAAGATCAACTTCAGCAGTTTTCTTTTCCCAGCTAACCATTAGATTCACCTGTTTAGATGGAGAGCATTCTTTTCGCTTGCAGAAGACTTTCCTGATTCAGATCGATAATGCTAAAACCTCTTCTTTGTTATCTCTTAGTGTTAAATAACTGAAACAACAATAACTAGAGGAGAGGAAGGCCATTGACAGGAAAGAGTTGGAAATTTTGCAGACACCTGTCTATCCATAAGAAAGGGGAGAGAGGGAAGAAGAGTCTCTCATGCTTTGTACATGCATGTACAAACGCAAATGTATTCCAGAGCTAAGAACTAAAGAGAGAACTTATATAAGCAGTGTTTTTCAGTGAATATAAAACTTTATTTAAATGATATCTGAATTACTCGTAAGACTTGACACTTACTTAAAAAAGGGGGGGGGACAGTGATGCATTAAATTAAACAACTGGTTTCAGGGCATTTTTGCACTTGTGACAGTCAAAGCCTTCAGCAGGTAATTGCTCTGATTGTGCTGATATGTGTTGTAAATGTGGTTATTGTATTTGTAAGAGTTGACATCAAGTGCGCTCTGTCAGACCCTCTGCATCAGAGGAGCTCTTCCTTGTCTTTAATGCGGGCCAGAGAGTTTTCCTGGTTTTCATCAGCTCTTGAAGACGCTTCTTTCTTCCCAGTCTTTGTAATACTGACCCTCATACTGGCCTGTGCAGCTTTTACAGTGACATACGCTGATATGCTAGAGAATGTATGGGGAACTGGCACTTGCTAAGGTGTTCCCATGTCCTGCAGTTCAGATTTACCACACACCTGTTGGCTTATTCTTCAAGCAGGCACCTTCAAATCAGCCATCTCGCAGACTGGGCGGGCTGCACAGAGAATGCCGTTTGCAAGTATTTATCTGCAACATCCGAAAAGCACTGTTGCAAAATGCTTTTAAAAGGCATAGGCAAACAAAAGAATTTCTGTTTAATATGTGCTTATCACACAGGCAAACAAAAGAATTTCTGTTTAATATGTGCTTATCACACCGTGCCTTTGCTTTTTGGTGCTAGACGTAGCTGGAAGGCGTGCCAGGCCATGTCCTCCCTTGCTGCCAGTGTGCGCCTGATAGACCCAAGTGGGAGACTCCACATTTCTCTAGACAAAGCAAGTCTTGCCTTCCCTTCGTTTACACCCATCTGCACACTATCCCTATCTTGTGCTGATAAAGCTGTTTATGCAGCCCTGCAGGCAGCAAGGTCAGGGGCCTGACTTCAGGTTTATCTTTAACCTGAGTGTAGTCGTTGCATTTTGCCCTCTGGCCTTACACAAAGTTGTGCTGCTGCAGTGGAGTTACAGTGTGGCTGCTGGAAGGAAGGAGGAGATGGGGACACAATTTTTCTTAAACAGCATGGGTTCAAAAAGCTCTTGATTGAGAAAAGGTGCAGCAGTAATCACCTGCTTTGGGAGTGGGGCTGGAGGCTACTATTTTGCTCTGCTTTGACCCAAAGCAGACACCAAAAGGCTGGATGCATTTTTGAATGTCAAGGACTAAACTGGTTTCTTTTCAGGAACCTAAAAGCAGTATTTGCTTAGATATTAAAATAAAATCTTGACTGTAACCAGTGCCTCTCTCTCTATTTGGTCTTCTGTGTATCAGTCTAAGAACAGAGCAGCCACATGCTGCGTTTTTTCACTGAGTATGAATTTTGTAGCTGTCCTCAAGGACCCCTGCTGAACGATTTAAAGACTTATGGTCTGAAGTCCATCCTATCTCAGTGTTATGTGACCTTCTAGTCTTGGGGTGAAGTGCTGGGGAATTTTCAACAACTTATTACTTAGTTCACCAGACAATCTTTTTCCACGTGTTCATCTGCTCTGACAAGCAAAAAACTTTCATTGTCCTACTAACTTGCATTTTTGTCCTGCCTGAAACACAGAATCTGCCAGGGCAGGTTTACAGAATTTATTCTGTTTGATCTTTCTAAAAGAAAGAAGGAAATGACTGAAATGACCTTACCTAATGTCTGAACTAATAAAATTATTTTGCTGAAAACTTTCAGTCTGTAAACTCCTTTGAAATACAATGAAGTGAGCTTCAGTAACATTTTTGTTTTTTGGGTTTTTTTTTGTTTTTGTGAAGTCCTGGATGAAAAGAATCAGAACATCACAATCTGTGTACCTGAATTTAGCCAAGGGCTGCACAGAGATGAAAACCTCGTTACTGGCCTGGGTACTACCATTCTGTTTTGCTGCATTTTATATTCTTGGTAAGTCTGGGGTTTGCAGTTACTTCACTGTAAGTGGAATGTCATGGTCAAACTAATGAAGGCTTATAGTAAGCCTGATGCAAACAAAGTAATGGCTAGAAATAGAACAGAATTGAGCTGGAACATTCATATTGCTACTTAATTTCAGAATGATTAGATGTTTTACACAAAATGTAAAAGCTTGTAATCTGAAGAAACTAGAAAGGATTCTCCCCAGACAGCTACAGTTGTACAAGCAAGTGATTTCCAACAACTGAAATACTGACAGTACTGACAGTACTGGTTGGTAATTCACTCCTGAAAACAGACTGCTGTCAGTGACCTGTTACTTCACTGGCAAAGCCTTCACTGAAACATTTTATTAAGTGCTGAGCCAAAGTGGTAGCTGTGCAGTTAATATGAACGTATCAGTTGCATACAACAGAGGAGATCTGTTCTGAAATGCAGACTGGAATGCTTCGCTGTTGTCCCTGGCGTTTGCTGGTGATAAAAAATTCACCACCTTCAGGAGTGACCTACTTTTCAGTGTGTGATTGTGTGTGAGTCAGCCAGTGGCTGTCTGTCAGACTGGTTTCTACTTGTGCAGAACAAACTTTTCACATGCTTTTAGCATTTGATGCTATATCTGGGCAATTGCTTAGCTTAAAAGCGAGAGTAGACTGCTGTGTTTCCTGTGGTAGTGAAAAATCACCCTTCTAGGCTTATTGTTACGCTGCGGGTTTTGACACTGTCTTCTTTTGCTCCTAGTTTGACTTCAACAACACGTGCCAGCTCTGAAGCGTTGAGGGGAATATATGCAACACCTGAAACTGAAGTGAGTTCTTGCTTCCTCCCACAAGATTTCTGTGCAGACTTCCTTGTGTTATTTTCCTCCTGTTGTTTTTATGACTAACTGAACTGTAATCAGGTAGAAGCAAAAGCTTGTTCGCAGCATGCATGCTGTTTGCCTCTGGGTATGGAATTCCAGAATACTTGTTGAGTCCACACTGGCCCATCTGCAGCTGTTGCTAGTCCCTTGGAGGTGCCTTTATGAACTGAAATAATCTTCCCATTCTTTCTCTCATTTAAGAGAAAGGTCTGCTGGGCGCTAAGAAACTATGTAGATAAAGAAGTGTGGGGCATTTTTATTTGAACATTTTCAATCATGATTGTCAGTATTTAACAGCAGTATTAGTGCTTTTGATCACAGGTTTTTATCTCTTATTTCCACACATAGTTATCACCTTTCTTTTCACCTGCAATTTCACCTCAGATTATTTTTCCTGTCCCTATTTTCTTCAATACATATGCCTGCATTCTACCTGCTTGTTTCTTTGGCCTACTTATCCTCAGAAAACCCCAAAATGCTGGGAAACAAGCCTGTTTTTGCTGTGTAGAAGTTATTGCATACATAGGCTTGATAGTGTCACACTTTGAATGTATCTATTCTGTCTGGAGAATGCATCTACATCTCTAGCTCACTTTTCTTTTCATTTTCATCTTCAATTTTTATTTTTTCAGGCTTTAATCAAAGTTCAAAGTACTTGCAAGCATCCAAAAATGCAAAAGTATCTAACAAAGCAGTGGGTGTTTGTAGCAGTTGGAAGGGAGGAAGCAAACCTAGTTTAGATAGCACCTAGTTTAGCACGCACCAAGAGCATTAAGCTTGCTCTCCGAGTACGCTGCCTGCCTGTGTATTGCTCAGGCGCCAGGCTCTGCCTCACTGTTGCACCAACTGCTGTGGTCACGCAGTGTCAGCTCTTCCCACCTTGCGCTGAGGTGAAGCAGGCGGGGGGAGAATTGGAGAGAAAATAGCTGCTCTTCACATGCATCCATTTTCCCCTTTCGGTGTTAAGCTGCATGAACTCTCGTTCAAGGGCACAGTGAAGTGAAGAGCAAGGGTGCAGGGTTGGGGTGTAGCCAGTGATACCAAAAAGTGTGTGAAACTGTAGCCTGAACAATATTAAAACCCACCTCAGTTCCCTGACTGAGTTTCCTGGATCGCCACTGCTCAATGTGCTGGCACAGCTGGGGGTTGCAGCTGAGGAGTCTTTACTGCTAAGAAAATGCATGGTCTATAGCTTTGGGGTTAACATCCGCTCTATACCCACTGCATACAGAGTAGTTGGCGGATGTGGCCGGTTTGCACAGAAGGTCGAGCTCTTGCACTGCAGCACTTGCTGAGAGGATTATTTCTGGACCATTTGGTTTTAAAGAGCAGTACAAGAGCTGTTGAATGTAAATATAAAGAAATGACTGGCAAAGAGCAACTAATTGCATTCTGATTGTCTTCTCTGTGATAAAGGGCCTTTGTCTTCGCACCAGAAATGTAAACATAATTCTGCAGTTGCTTGTATTATACAGAAGGGCTCAGTGTCCAAGCTGAAGACAGTTAGCTGTTATGAGCGGCTAGTTGTATATGTGCCAGTGTTGCTAATTGCATCACTGTATGTACAATGACTTAATTTCTGATAAATGCAGCTAAGTTTAAGAATTACTTGGGGGAACCTAGCACTTGCTTCAGAAACCTGATACAGCCGAAGGGAAACTAAACCTAACACTACAGTCAGCATAACAGTAGAAAGAACCTGTTAATCTATTGAAACATGAAATAAGATTTTTTTTTTAACTGTCAACCAATCTCTTAGAATTTTTTTTTTGTCTTTTCATTAATTTATGAACCCAGTGAATACATGTAGTCATAGGTATGCACAAGAAAAACTGTGTTTGATAATTCTGTTGGAAATTGAATCTTAAAAGCCTGTTACACATTTTCATTTTTTTTGATACATTATCAGGCCACAACAAAAATAAACCTCAAAGTAGAATTCTATCAGAGCAAGTAATGTTGGTGATGCGGTACAGAAAGTGCTGACCACTGTACTGTGGTCTAGTGCAGAAAATGCACTTAGTTACATATTTATTGTACTGTCAGCACCTTTTTCCCCATTTACATTACCACTCAACACAGGAAGTGTCGGACCCATCAGTGAACAATTTCATCTTTCTTTTTTTCCATCAGTTAAAAAAGATCCTCATTTAATGAAGAGGTAACAACAATCTTTTATTTGTACTCATTCTGGCTCCATTTCGGTACAGATGGCTACATTGCAGACTTATGATTGTGCAATTGATTTCCATCCCATGCAGCAGGATATTGAAAGTTCCTTGCATCCTCATTTCAGTAGGGAAATTTTTATTTAAAAAGCACCTAGATGCAAGTTTAAGGAGGTAAGTCCACTCTGAAGTATAAATATGCAGCCATTTTATTGTAACTTTTCAACCCATTTATCATAATTTACTTGCACTGTATTACTACTACCAGTGCTTGATCTTGAATTATGTAAAATGTCTCGATAGTCATTCTTAAAGCGTGGTTAATTTGCACCAAAGCTTACTGAGTAGGTTCTACCAAAGCTGAGAAAATGCTGTTGTGAACTACTTGGCTAATCCTAATTTGAGTTTTGCTTGGAAACTCTGTAGTTTAGACACAGCAGACCTTCCTCAGCTGTTCTGTTTCTTGGTTGTCAGGCAGCCTCTTACACTTGCTGTTGTCTCTTTCACAGGTAGCTCGTTGCTGCTTTTGCTGTATGCCCGACGGAGATGGTAATTACCTATTCACTGCACAATTTACCTAACTTGTGGCTTCAGAGCAAACCAAAGAAAATAAAGACACAGCTGCACATGGAGAGATTCCTGTATCCTAATTCTGTAGCGTATCAAACTGAAGCAGCTGATATACTCAGGCAAAACATTAGAGGAGGAAGGGAAACAAGAGATGTGATAATACCATCTTAAAACAGCAGGCTAGTTAATAATTTCTTAAAGGAGGGCTCTTTAGCATAACATACAAAGAGGAATCTCTGCTCTTTGCATGCATGTAGGTGTGACTGCCAGATTTGTGGGCTCAGCTGCTCTGTGGCTCCTTCAGTCCCTGCTCCCCGTGCCTAAGTTAAGGAAGGGGATGCCATTTTTGCAGACCTGTTACAATCAGGGATATCCATTTGGACTTGCCAGAAGAATATCCTATAGATAGACTATTTTAAATGCTCCAAATGTTCAAAAAACAGCTGGTAGACCAGGAACTTGATATAGGGCAGTATTTCAGTGGCAGTCTCTTTATTTTAATAAAGGCTTAGGCCCATGCCCTAAGGGCAAGAAAATGTTCAAGTGTTGCTCTGTACCAGACTTTGCTAAGTCACTCCAAAGACTTTTTGCTTATATCTAATCTATGCTTCATGAAACCAGCTGCTGTTTTCAGTTCTCATTACGTTTGCAAAAGCTTTCTTGTTTCCCATCTCTTACAGCTGATGCTGAAGAGCACACTGAAGAAAGGGGAGGCCAGACTGTGATTTATGATGAAAAGAAAGGCACAGTGTACAGTTACGCCTACTTCCACTTTGTTTTCTTCTTGGCTTCACTCTATGTGATGATGACAGTAACTCATTGGTTCCAGTAAGTGTATTTCTTTAAAGCTGAGAAATGAAAGTCTTTGTGCATTAAGAGAGGGGAGATATGAATGGGAATTCCTACCATTAGATGAGTGTCTCGTCTGCTAAAGTAGGAAGCTGGAAGAAAGGACCCAAGTCTCTCCTGGGGGATTCCCGAGCAAGGTTTTGTTTGCAGAGAACTGCTCTCCCCTGCTTCAGGTCTGAGTTAAGTTACTTGAAGTCTGTGACCCACTCAGAAAAGCAGAGGGTACTTCAGTCTGAGATGTGAATAGCTGTGCATAGTGAGTTTATTGCTTTCTTTTTTCTTTCTTTCTTTCTTTAACAGTTATGAAAGTGCTCAGATTGAAAAATTCTTCACTGGAACCTGGTCCATCTTCTGGATTAAGATGGTCTCCTGTTGGGTTTGTGTCTTTCTGTATTTATGGACTCTAATTGCTCCGCTCTGTTGCCCAACGAGACAGTTCTCAGTATGAAGACTCAGAAGGTCCCTCCCCACCCCCACCCCCTTTTTCTGTTACAAATAAAGTACAGCAGTCACTTTATAATGAGGAAATACCTACTGCCCAATTTTCATTATGTACTAGTTAGTAACTTTTTAGTCAGACAAAACTAATAGTTGAAGACTTTTTTAACCTTTTCTAATTGTCGTGAAAAAATGGTGTCCCAGGGAACGTATCTGTGCAAAGATTTTTGTAACACTGATGTGTAGAGCATAGGAAACATGATTGTTACATAAACTGGAATAAGTGAAATGCTTTTAGAATAACTGACAATCTTTCTCCAATTTCATTGGCAAGAAAAGAAAAAAACAATGGTGGAAATGTATATTCTTCCTTCCTGTGAATGTTGGGTATCTTCTAGCAAATATGCATTCCTTTTTATACTCTTTTATTAACTATGTCTTTTACAGCAATTGCAGTGATGGTTTGGACTGCTGTTTTGTACAGCATATAATTCTTCTAAGTAGTCTCCAGATTTTTTTTCTCCAAAAATGCACTAAATACTTTTATAGAAATAGAGAATATGTAAGAATTTGACTGCCAAAGCATCTACTAAAAATTGTTTAACTAAATATTAAATATATTAAGTTATTGCAAACCTAGTATGAGAAAGGAATGTACCAATGATAACAGAATATTTATGCTATTATAACTTTAAAAGGCACCTGAATATTTTATATAATTCCAAACTGGTCCAATTATTAACAGAAGGGGTGTTTTGCACACAGAAGTTCTTAAACTCTTAATTTTGACCAGTTTTGCTTTGCCAGATCATTTAACTGCAAACTGTGTTCTGTACAGGGATATGAGATACGGTACATTCTTCATTCAGAATGTTTGCTGTTGCAGGAATGCTAATTACAGGAATGTTGCCAGTTACTGATAACTTTAAAAGTGAAGTGCTCAGTTACTATTGTAACCTGCCGTTTCAACTTGTATCTAAAGATTTCCCAGGCTCTTCAGTTCTGTTTTCATTACCAGTTTTATAATATTTAAAATGCAGTGGTAGTCAGAAAAAGGACTTCAGTGTGTTGTCTTCCTCTTCTGCCTGTGTATTGGTTGGAAAATGATCTTTCTAACTTTATATTTTTATACTTCTCTGTTGATATTAATCGAGTTTTGCTATGGGAATGGGAGTTAGCCAACCAATCCATTAATAGAGACTAAACTTCTTTTGGAGAACTTATGTGCCAAGCAGTGGGATAAGCAGTCAAGAAAATAAAACCAGAAAACACAAATGTGGCAGCAGCTGACTTAGTAAAAATGGCTGACTTCACAATATTAAACCCCACCATGTCACTTTTATTTGCTCTAAATAGATGAGTTCCTGGCAGAACAACACCTCAGACGTTTTAAATGCTGAATAAGGTTGAATCCACTTTATATATCCACATCCCTGTGGGATAAACTTATGACTTACGTTAGTTTCAGAGTTTTTTCTCTCTCTCTTTCTCTGTCTATAAATATAAAACACAAAATATTCAGGATATAAATCAACTTATGTAGCATTTCTTTTCTTAAATACAGTTGAGCCTTAAATCTTCACCCAATGCTTTCTACAAAATAGAGAAAAGCACAACACAGAGGCCGATGAGATGGCCAAAATATTTGCATGTCATATTTGTTCTGTTGCAGTAATTGATAGCTAATGCTAATGCATACCTGGGGAATAACCTTAACATACTAGATACCAATTGTGCTGTTGCTGTCTTTAACATTTCTAGCTGCCTTTTTGCTCTGGAATCTTGGGGGTCCTGCCCTGCAGAAAGCTCGCTAGAGGTGCGATCTTCCCAACTCCATGCACTCTCACCTCAAGCAAAACCCACAGATCTGCGGTCCTGTAAATTTACAGTATCTACCCCAGTGATCAGGAGCACACCAACCCTCAAAATTCCCCTATCACGTAATCTGATGAGGAAAACTGGGGGGAAGGTCTGCCCAGAGGTGAAACTCTTGCTCCTCTTCTGCCTGTTTTTTTCTAGGGGAAGAAAGTAGTTGAGTTATGAAAGCAACAAATAGCTTTGGAGATAGAGGCAGCCTTTTATCTCTTTTTTTTCTTTTTTTTTGTTTTTTGCTTCTGCTAGGAGGTTCTAATCTTGCCAAGAGCTCTGCTGGCATGAGGGCCCGTCTCTATGTCTCTGACTGCATTTGGAGTCCAGCCACACAGATCTTTTTCCAGGAGAAGGGCCTTTTTTAATGCATTAACAAACTAGAAGTGTTTATCTGTCCCATCTCTGAGATAAGAGCTTATGGACTGTGCAATGAAGACTAACAGTTGTCTCACCTAACTTGTAGCAGTTATTCTGACAAACAATCTTGATTCAGTGTTAGAACTGCAACTGAGATAGTCCAGACTCTCACCCCCTCCCCAGGTAAATGCTGTTCCCTTATGTACAGAGGCTTGCAGGAGTTGCCTTCTAGTCACAAATATCTTGTAGTATAAGAAACCAAGCATATTTTATTAAAATTAAAAATGTTTTTTATAACAGAACGATCTGTGGGCAAGGAGCCCTACAGAAGAAGGGCATGCAATATCTTAAGCTGTAGGGGCAGGAAATGGTGTAACCATTCTCTGTGTCTGATAACAGGCGTCTTGGTCACAAATGTGGATGATCTTAGTACATATCCTGGTCAATGGGTGTTTTTATCTGTTTACAAAAATGGTTACTTTGTGTAGGCATTACCAGCCTACATAAAGTCATCGTACACCTCCTTGTGCTCATTTTTTATAGTTTGTATTTAGGGAAATAGCTTTTTTATGGAGGAAATAGGGTCATAAGGGGAAACTCCAGAGTGAGGCATGAGTCTGTTCTTACACAGCACTTGCCTCGCTGAGTTACTTTTTCATCCTTCCGGTCCACCCGCTCTTGACCTTAAATATCAAGGTCTGCAGGTATACCTAGGATGGAAATGGGGTGGTGTGGGACTCATCCGCTTTGTCTGCTTCTCAGCTAGTATTGTGGGAGAAGACTCCAAAAATAACTTTTAGTTGGACCTGTCCACACAGAGGCCCCAGATCCAGCTGTGGATCTGAGGCCTTTCTGAGGAAACTGTAGTTGTTGGGCGCCTCAGTGTGCAAAGCCTCTATTTCCTTAGCGAGGAATGGCTTCCTGCAGGGCAGGCAAATATTACAGACTTAGCATTAGTTGTAAAACCTGTACTGTGAACTTCCCACATGCAACTGCTTCATAAAATCCTAGACTAGGATTTTTAAGATTCAAATGTCCAGTTCATAGATTGTGAACAGTTCGCACAAATGGGCTTTTTAATTTTTTTTTTTTAAGTGCCTTCATACATGCTGCTCTCTGAGCTAGTAATTCAGGTGGCACTGGAACTGTAAAACCCGAACTGAGCCTGTGCCTGGGTGGTAGTGCCTTGTGCATTACACCTGGAGTGCACACGATGCAGTCATACTCGCTGTGCGCGTGGAAGACCACATCATCTATGCTTGACAAACTCCTGGGGGGGAGCCTGATTTGGAATATGACTGTGCAAGGGAAGATGAACTGGGAAAACTCACAGATAGTCTGATGTTTTAGTAAATAAATGAGAGTGGTTGTTGCTTACACTTACATTTAAACCGTAAGCAGAACTTTCTCCACACCTTCAAGTGCAGGTAACTGCCCTGCTTGACGTGGTTTGCTGTGCAGCGTCTCTGCACGGACACATGCTTTGTACCACGGCTGTTCTTCGGATTTGTTCCTGAACAGAAACAGGCTGTGCAGTGTTTCTGTGCCCTAGTATTTTTGAGCTGTGTGAAGAGAGAAAGCTGTCAGTTTTAAAGACGGGAAGACTAGAGAGCATGTCCTCATTTCCTCTAGATTAACTTGAATTTGAACTAATGTTATAGTTTAATTGTCTCTTGGAGGAACAGAGGGTGTTGGCAGAAGTTAGTTCTGCCAGGAGGATGGAATTATTTTATTGGTGTTGTCCTACTTTTTCAAATTCCCTGTTGGAGGAAAAGTTATTTGGAAGCCTGCTGTTGCACTTCTGCCTGAGACTGGAGCAATTTTACTTTTTCTCACAAGGCAACTGAGACCCCAAATTGTTATTGGTTCTTTTCTGGGGTAAAACCAAGGGGACAGACTCGGAGAGCAAGCCTCCAAACCCAAACTCCTGAAGTAACAAATGAGACCATGAAATCTTATGAAGAACACATGGAAAACAAATGGATCTGCTTGTCTGCTGTTTACCACCTGGTTCCTCAAAGTGTGCAGGCTGCCCTTGCAGGTGGATGCTAGCTAAGGAACTGCACTGTGATTGCAAATCAGAATCATGCTTATGTGATACTTTTAACTTTGAACTTGAAGAGTTTCCATGAGGTTTGAAAAGTTCATACTTACCCAGCTAATTCAATAAATCCTTGCTGGATGGGCCACTTTCTTCTGAAACGGGTAATTCAGTGTTGCTAATATATACATAGTCTGGAAAGAGGGCTTATCCCTCGCAGAATCATGAACACTGCATGTCTATTTATTTATTTATTTTATGTTTTAGCACCTTTACAAATCTTGAAGAGCTTTGAGATTATAAGCTATGCACGTATAACTGCTTCACCAGCCACTAGTGCAGACATTTCTGTGCTAGAACGTTGCTGTTAAGGCAGCCATCCCACTTGCAAAATAGCTGCTTTCTAACAATTCTCTATTTCTGACCAATGCATCAGGAGAATTTGGAAACTCAGGATATCACTGCTTTAACTTTAGCTAGCAGCCCGCAATGTCATGGGGATCTCTGAACTGATTGGTAACAAAATAATTCACTGTCTGCTTTTATAACATGCTATAAATGATTTGTGCTATGAACAATTTAGGCTTTTCTCCTAAATAAGTTTGTGAAACAAACTACCATGAGATTATGTATGAATAGATGAGCAAAATTTTCTGCAGCTACAATTTTATTGTCATCTTTACTTCTGAACTTTAGAAGCAATTGTATATCTTTTCCTTGCAGACCATATCCCTTCATTTTATTTGCCTTTTCTCCTGGGTTAGTTTTTTAAAGGCCTTATAAACCTGCTTAGCTCGCATTCTGTTCCCTATCGATTGGGCTATCTTTAGTGATAGAAACTTCCTTGCCAGCTGTAGGTGATCCTTTCCATTTTATAGGAGGACCTGCAGTCTTGAAGCAAAGTTGAGGATCATGATTTCGTATTTGGATCAGTTCTTTCTCTATGAAAACTGTATCTTTTGTTTTCTGAAATGGCCTGGTCCCCTTCTTTGCAAGTTCTTGTGGGAGGAAAACACATAATCAGTGCAGTGAAATTTTACTTTCCGTGTGCTCAATTTTGTAAACACTAGTTTGAACTGAGTGTTTCACATGACTGTAAAAGGGAATGCCAGGGGTCAAGAGCTTAAAAAGCTTTGGCTTTTTATACTTTTAACAGGATATGTAGCTTGGGAACTAATACGTCTCTGTCTTTTCAACATCCAAAAGGCATAATGCCTGAGTGTTCCAAAATGAGGATATGGATATGCAGCGCAGTGTTTGGAACAGAAATTTTGGACTTGAGGTCAGAAGATTGGCATGATGACCACTTTCTAATGCTGGAAGAAATGTTTTAGTTTTCAAGTAGGCCTTAAATCCACTTCTCTCTTTTTCCACGCCTGGTTTAGAATGGTTCCACACCTGCTTAATAATACATTATTTAAAAAAATGGTTTGAATTTATTTAAAATATAACCAAATTGGCTTCCCCCGTTTCCCAGCCTCTGATAGCTCCGACTACTGTAGAATATAAGCCATTCGCACAAACTTCTTAGAGTCGCAGTTGTCAGCTTTGAAATGTCTCCAACATCTTAAAGCTTCCAAGGCTTTTGTTAGTCAGAGCTGCGGGGTGCAGCAGGGGGACTGTGGTTTTGCCAAAGAATTCTCAGTCCGAAGCCAAGAAAAATTTTGGAAAACTATAGGGAAAAAATGTAACGATGTTACTCATACCTTAGCTTTATTTTTCTCTTACTGATACATGTCCAGGTGCTTAGGTGTTGTTGGACATCTGTGAAAACTTAAAGTAATGAATATTAATTTTTCAACTTATCATGTTAAAGCTGCGAAGATATTTACAAGGAACATACAGTCAATTGCCTGCTTTTTACTTACCACAAATCCATGGTGTTTAGTCTCTGGTATGGCATGTTCGAAAACTGGATAGCAAACTATTCAAAATTGAAATACTTTTTCTTAATGGTGAGGGGTTTTTAATTAGTCCTTTTTAAGGTTTTTAATATCTCAAGGGAACTTTTTTGGTGTGTACATGTGGTTTTATTTTATTAAGCTATAGCCCAGTGAAATGGAGGTTTGCTGGTTTATTTAACATTTTTTGCAAATGTTGTGGTCTGTAGTACCTGTAACACTTCTTTGGCAGAATTCTGAGAACCTAATTGTAAAATGGTAAACAGCTTTGCCTTTTTAAAGCATGTTAATGGTTTCTACGAACACTTCCTTTTGTATACTGAGTGAATGTATTGTTATAGATTTAATGTTTAATGGACCAATAAAGTTTTTCTTACATTTGAAATGAATTGTTGTGATATATAAAATTGTAAAATCAACTCATTTTAAGATAAATTTTAAATGTATATAAATATATGAACTAAAGAGTTACTGACCTGGTAAAAGTAAATAGTTTGGTCTTTCTTGTTCACAAAGTTTGATGTGGTCTAACAAAAAGAGGTTGGCCTGTGGAATGTTGTGTGACTTTTTCTGTACATGTTGTTTTATGCTCATCCAGAACATGATTGCAGAACATCATAGGCTCTCACGGATTTGGCAGTGGGATTTGTTCTGCATACTCTGATTTTCTGAGATGTGTCAGATACTGCTGAAAGTGCAAACAAAATATTTTCCAGGCTAAGTATAGCACTGAAGCCTGTGCAATTGTGTTAAATGCAGATCTCTGATTTTTCTCAGTTGTCCAAAGGGTGAGGTAGGCAGCTGCTGACCTGGGAACCTAGATCTGTGCTGAAGAAAACACTGCATTTCTATCAGCCCTAGTCCCTGCTTTCCACCTTTCTCTGTGTGGGCTGCTGTTAAGTGGGGTTTCAGCGTGTTCTAGCTGCAGCTGCCTTTTGACCCTCGTTGCTGATGTGATCAAGTTCACCAGAGCCTCACCAGTAGCTTGCTTGGTTGGGGCCCAAGCTTCTTGTGGCTGTGGGAAGCGGCTGGTAGAGTCTGAGCGAGCCGAGAGCCTGCTGCCTCTCTGCACACCCCGTTGTGCCCAGCCAAGCTCAGTGACAGGGCTGCAGGGCAGAGGCAGCAGCTCCCGCGTTGCATTGAGGGTCTGTCAGCACCTGTGGCCTTCATTGAGCACCTCCCGGGGGCTTGCACACCCTGTCTGCCCCCTCTCCCACGAACCCCCAGAGGACTTTGGTCTTTTCTCATAGCTCAGTTCTGGAGATGGGCTTTAGGGAACAGAAGCATTTGAAGTGTATTTGTCATGGGTTTTGTGGCACTCAGGAAAGAGTTACCTTTGGTGAGGCTTTTGACCCTTGTGTGCATGAGCTGTGTGACTCCAAGAGCACCAAAGTACTTGCAGATGCTGCTTAGGGCTAACGGCAGCTTAGCGCATTAGGCTGTGTGTGGCAAGAAAGGCCTGTACGCTCTATTTTAGAGATGTGGGATTGTAATGTCTTTACTTGCCAAAGGCCACACATGGAGCTCTGTCTACGTTGCACAGTGGGCCAGGAAGAGGTGGTGGTACAAATGGAGGTTGTCTGAATGCTTACACACAGGGACTGCAGTCTCCGATGGAAACTTGGCGGGCAGGAGGGTTTCCCAAGCCTCAAGTGTGACCTTGGGACAAGTCTCTGTCTGCAGGAGTGAGAGTTGGCTGTTTTGAATTTGCTGGCCATCCAGCAGCTAGGAAAATCTGTTGTGTTGATATACCGTGGTGAGCTCTAGCATCCAATCGTATAGTCCCATAATCACCTTCTGAAACAAAAGCCAACAGGCTGCTCTGGCTGGCAGAGCTCTGACTACCTCCTGCGCTGGCAGTTTAGCAAGCAAATCCCTTCTCTGGCTGGGAATCTCAGAAGCTCCTAGCTGCAACACACAGCTTTGTGCAATTATCTTTGGCAGCCCAAAAGCCAGAGAGCCAGTAGCCTGTCTTACAGCATCCTGTCGCCAATCGCGGGGAGCTTGGCCATGCTGTGGGCTGGGAGAGCACTGGGAACAGGGCAAGCCTCAACGCGCTCTGCTAGGGAGGTTCGGCAGCTGGCTTGCCCCCTTTGTGTTTCCCAGCTGAGGCCATGCATGCTGCAGCGCTCTGGCCAGCACGCACCAGGTCTGCTGTGGCCAGGCGGCAGGGAAGTCGGGGATGGCCCTGGCCTGCTGGGCTTGCTCTGCACAGCCCAGCTGTGCAAGAGTGTGTGCTCCTGGCCAGATGGACCCCAGCTGTGTTGGGCCCATGACGTACATGCTACGAGTAACTTTGTCCTGCCAAGGCTGCCTGAATTTTCATTCAGGCATGATTGCTGTCTGGAAAAGAGACTGCATCCAGGGAAATGCAAATGCATGATATGGAAGACGTAAATTTGCTTTATGATCTGGGTTCTAGTTCATCATTGAATGATACTGCAGTTATAGTCTATGTACAGCTAGAGGAGGGTCTTTGCTCATCTTTTAAGCATAATTTGATCAAGAACATGTTAATTCCTCCCCCCCCCCCCCAAGTAAATAGGCTTTTAGTCCTCCATTGAATACTTGTTGAGGGAAGTTGGGTTTAGTGAAGCAAAGGGGAAAGGACTGAAACTGGAGGCTTTGTCATGAGAAAGCATGGTCCCAGTCGCTTGCCTGCCCCAGGGCAGCTCTGTGGGGTGCTCCAGCATAGGCGTCCTTGCCGGGAGATGGTGGTGGCTCCCTGAGGGGACTGGGCCCAGGGCTGCCCTCGTTGCAGAAGCCTTTGCAATGAAAAATGTGGTGAAAAGTCTTCCTGTAGCCCAGTCCTCTGACAGCATCAAAACCTTAAGGGTATTTTTATTGTAATGGGAATGGGAACCTTCTGTTCTTGTTTTGATACAGTCACCTGATGGTTCAATGCAGTATTTCCCCTTGTATTCTTGTACTGGGAAACAAGAGTTGCTGGTCACTGTGTCAGTGCTACTTGTGATTTTAACCACCCCCCAATCATATCCCTCTGCCTCTTTTCTTTCCAGGTGAAAGCACTGTTTACTTTTGCCCTTCTTAAAGGAATTGTTCTATAGCCTGGAATATGCTTTTCTGCAGCTTTTCTTGGCTGTTGTCTTACCTTCCTTTCCTAGCTCCCTTCTGAAAAAGGATGTATTAGAAGTGCACAGTCTCTTCTCAGTGCACTGATGAGGCTTTTTTGGCTTTCCTTTATTTTCCATTTCTTTCTTAATGTTCCTAACACTTAATTCAATCTTTGTTTTTTTAACTTAGTGACTTATTTTCATACGATTGTAATACCTGTTCAGAGAGCTCAGCGCTGAGTGGGGACAACAGGTCAAAGCCTGCCTTTGAGTCTTTGAACGTTAGGATTATTTTCTCTGTAGGGATGATTCTGCATTTATCTCCATGTATTTGGTTTGGTTTTTTTAATCTGGCTTTTCAATGGCAAGTCATACAGTGTTTGAGATCTGACTACAACTCCCTGCGGTCAGCTTTTTTTGTTTTTACGAGATGTGATAGTGTACTCAGGGTTTTCCAGGGCAGGGGAGAGAGGTCTAATAGAGCTCTTAGAAGAGGTCTGCCAAAGGTAACTAAATATCCCAAGGAGTTAACTGCCCTAAAGGAGATAAAACTTCTTCCTTTCTTACCAGGGACACTAAGTAGGCCTGGAAAAGGTTATATGTGAAGCACTCTGCTTTGACAGGCAGCTCCCATCTCTTCCAACACTCACTTCATGCTGGATACAGCCTCCTCTTTTTCTGTCTTTGTGAAATCTTAGTTTCTGCCACATACCAGACGGACAGAATTGCCCTTTCTTCCCACCACCCTGTTTAATACTAAATCCAAGATAGCAGCAGTTTCAAACTGATCCTGAGAATGTTTTAAGCAGGTGTCTTTAGACTACATGAATCTTCATATAGTTTAGAACACCTTTGAAAATAAGTAAGCCCCAGTCTATTTTGTCTCCTTTTTATTTTCATTTTTATACAAAAAAAGTTTGACATAGTTACATCAATGAGAAAAAGCTGCGGTCTGCACTCTTGAAACAACAATCATATAAGAATTTAAAATACATTGTTGTATTGTTTGCAATAGCAATGTTAGTTTGCCTTTCCTTAAATATCACCAACACCAAATTGCTGAGCTTGAAATTCCTGAAAGTCCTTTGGGATTGTGTCTGAAAACAGGAAAATATGCAAAAGTTTAGTCTTTTCTAACAAAACCAAGGAACACTTAAGAAATTAATCCAACTACTTTTTTTTTATTATTATTTAAGGTAACTTATGCCTACATATTAAGAGTGAACTGGGAATGTTTTCAGTTTTAGCTCCATGCTGCTAAAAAGCACTGAGAGGCTAGCAAGACAGTGAATGCTCCAATGTGAGCCTATAATGGAGTATTATTGATTTACAAATCACATTTCCACCTGAAAACTTCATGGCTTCCACTCTTACATTTGTGTTAATGAACACTGAACAGAAAGGAGGAAAAAAAATATTTGTCTTGCTCTGTACACCAGACCGGATCTGTACTGCCAGCTTCTCTATTTCTCATGTATCCTAATTCAACTTCCTCTGTGATGGTTTTCCATGCTGCAAGAGGGGACAGAAATATTAACCCAGGACCAGTAGTAGCTGTTAGAAAAAAAACTGCAAAATTGGCAAAGGAGCTGGAGATGGGTCAATGTCACAAGAACAATTGCAGTTTCTGTTTTAATGTTAAGTTTGTAGTATCCTTTTGCCAGGTCCCAGGACACTTCACCTGGAGAGATTCACAACAGTGAAGCTGAACTACCTGACCTCAACTTTGATTTGATTATTTCCAGTCTGGCCCAGGACAGGTAACTATAGACTAAAAAAAGGAAATAACTATATAACCACACACAGTGTAGAAAACAAGTGGCAAGGCCTCTGCTTTCTTCAACTGTTGTTTTGATCACTTTTTTTTTTTCTGAGAAGTCTTCTTCTCAAGATTTTTCTGCAAATGTAGAAGCTAGTCTGAAAATGAAAGAAGGGATTCCCGGGAACCCCAGAGATTTCCCCAGGTGGGTTTTATTGAATCACTGCAACACTTGCAGCAAAGCCAGTGCCTGCCGTGACCGACCAATAACCCCTCCAATGGAAGAAGACTCAGAGGAGATGGGCAAGGGCGAGGTGCCCAAGAAGCTCAGGAATGGTGTAGGATGTGACTCGTTAATCACAGCTGTTGCACAGAGAACTGACTTTATCTCAACACAAAGGGAGGCTGGAGGGTGACCTTTGTTTTAGATAAGTAGCCATAGCCATTAATTGGACCAGGTGTAAATGTTTCTTCCTGAGTTGATTGATTAAAAGAATGTGGATATCTCCCTGAGATTAGCCAGACCAGCATGGGGGAAGCGTATACATGGCTCAGCCCAACATAGAGTATAAAACTTCAACAACTAACAAAGGAATTTCAAAGAGAGCAACGGGCTTGAGCTGGCTTCAACCCACGTATTCCTTCCTGGTGACTGGGGACACCCAGCATCATGATGGTGAGTATATTATAGAGACCAGTAATGGCAATCACATTGGTATTGTGATTGAACTGTATAAGTCTACACTTGTATTGTGATTTCAGTATATTGCTGGATCACTCTCCTAAATCAAAAATCCCATGCAACATCAACTACCTTCAAAGTAAACTTTTATATTAAACATTGCACTCTGTGTGTGTGTGTGTGTGTGGAATATCTAAAAGAACCTGCTCAGAGACTACTGGACTCTGACACCTGCTCACTGCCAGGAAAGTCTGAGACTGTGGTGGCAGCTTTGAAACATGCTTTCTGAGAAACAGTGCACTGTTTCGGATTCATATCAAGTAATTTTTACTTGTAAGTACCATCTGCTTATTTAGAAGTTCCCCTGTTTAACCATCACTCGCAAGTGTCGGCCTGTGAGTTCTAAGTGCCTGAAAACAAAGGTCTATCACTGGAAGACACTGCAGAGTCAGGGCCCATCCACACGTGTCTGTGTCCACTGCAGACCTGGGCTTTCTGGATCCACAGAAAGCAAACAGGCAAACAATTCCAACTTGGCTGGTAACTTATTTTCCCATGGCTGTCTCAGTCAGGCAGGGGTTGATGTGGGAGGAGAGAGAGAAGTCCCTCCAACCCCTGCTCTATCTAGCTGAACTGCTGCCAGGGCAGAAACAGCTGGATGTGATCAGTTTGTGTGAGCTGTCAAGGTTTAATATATTTTATATAGTGGGAGATCATGGCTAAGCTGTGAGGATCTTTTCCCAGCTGGAGAGAGCCAGTGTGTTTCCACAGAGTCTGAGGAGAATTTCTTCCCTGTGTAAAGGGTGTCTTATGATCTTGTCCTCGTACAGGCAAGAGCAACTAGCAAGTACACTAGTGATGCAGACTCCTGGTGACTGATCCCACTGGCTCTCCAGCTTTGGTTTCACCTTGTAGCCAGCGCTCAGGGCATCCTACATGCATGATGTTCTCAGTATATTGTACGTATATAACTCCCACAAGAGCACTAGCTTTTGGTTGGTTACTTTTAAATAACTTTTCTAATTCTCTGATGACAGCTATACTACTTAGTTGGCACAATCTCTGTAGCAGAGTGACTGCTCGGGGAAGAGCAGCTCTGAGGTGTTAGTTCCTGTGTGGCTGGGCTGCAGTGCACTGCTGGTGTCAGGGGAGGCGTTTCACAGCTGTGAATAACTTGTAAACGAAAAGCAAAGGAAAGGATGCAAGATGGCTTAATCCAACAGTCCCAATACCAATTCTCAACTGTCACTTGCTAGCTAAAATGACATAGGAGAAACATTACCATTGCAGCGATATTTCAAGTTGGACCAAATGATGTTTTCCTGAGAGAAGCAGAAAACTCCAAGCCGTCCTCCACGCATAGTGGTGTCTATAGTTACACCAGAGTCTGCCACTAGGTCAGAGCCTTCATAAAATCTTGCCCTTAAAAAAAAGCAAACAGAATGGCTGTTAAGTCTTTTCTGAGGCTGTAACATTTATGAGTTGTTTCATTATCCATTTTGATTACAGTCTTGGACATACTGTTCTCCCCACACCTTTTTAGCACAAGGACAAAAAAGCAGTTAAATTAGCTCCTTTGCAGGTTGGGAATTGGAGCAATGCTGCACTCCGGCAAGAGCTGGGGAAAGAGGGGTTTTTGTTTTGGTTTTTAAACACATCCCACAAAAGCCTTGGACTGTTTTTTCCTGTCCTCAGTAAAGCTGAGGGGTTTAACTCTTGAAATTTTCCACAGCTGATAATTATGGGGGGAAGGGAGAATCAGATTAGATCATCTGAAGAAGATCAGATGGATCCTGTCTCACACAGTTTGAAGCTAAGCTTTTTTTTTTTTTAAATATACAAAGTTTCAAACAAATTGTTTGGAGTCTTAAAGCTGCTTCCTTGACTGTGAGATTTCTTTTAAAATGTAAGATTAATTCTAGGAAAAGTTTTGATGAGCTGGCATAATGTTAGAAAAATTGTCAGAAAATTCCCAGATAACTCTGGGAATAGTTGTACGCTGTCAGATTCCCAGCACGTGCTCTGTACTGAGGGCTCGAGCAGGGCCATGCTGGAGCCAGCTGAGTTATCACAGTATCGGCTACACCATGTCCTCAGCCTCTGGGATACTGCTTAAATGATGTACAGGAGAATGAGCCTGAAGGGCCTCATTTTGGATGAGAGCACCACTGTGTTAGGAGCTGGTCTGACATGCAAGAAACAAGGGGTGGTGAAAGGAAAGAAAGCTCCTATGTCTCCTTATAAAATAAACAGGAAAAAAACAATTCCTGTTATGTTCCTGAATGCACTTCCCAATTTGCTGAGGCAGTTCAAAAGTATCTGCACAATGAATGAAGCTTGTTGTCTTTCAAATTTCCGTGGGAGAGGTTGGCTTGAGTGTCTTTTTCCTAGGCTTCCTTGAAGCATCAGAAGAGTTTTGCTAGACATGTTATGGTCTGCAACAACTAGTGTAAATGGACTGCAGTGCGATGCAGGCAGTGACCCACTTTGGGCCTGACTGCCTTTAGTTTGAAGGGTTTCGTAATGCTGATTGCCACCTTCTTCAGTTTCAAGGGATGTTAGTTACGGCAGCTAGAGAGCCTGCGGCCACATGCAGATGTTTCCTTGTGAAGCAGCTTCACAAGCAGCTTGATTTAAAGAAAAGTTGCTACCCCAAGTCTATTCATTACTGCCCTGTGGCTGGGATGGAAAAATTGACAGTACAAACATGCTTAATCTATTTTAGCATAAAGTCAAACTCGCTTACTCTAATCACCCCGGAAGATGATCTAAGAGGCTTTGCAACAAAAAAGTGGAATTACTGTACCACCAAGTTACTGTAGCTCAACTGCAAGGTGGTGATTTCATGAAGAACAACTCTGTCTTTACTGTGTTTCTGTTGTTAGCCCTCTCTGAAATATTACAAGGTTGCAAAACCTGGGCTGATGATACCAGTGCAGTTTATTTTTTTGCAATTTACAGTGGTCAGTAGCAGCTTGAAAAAGCAAATTATTAAAGCCAGAAAAGGGAATTTTAGGTATTACTGGAGGACACAGTTACAACACCCAGATAAACAGGCTTAGCTTGGAATTATCTTACCTAGAAGAAGAATTGCAGGTGGAATTTCACAAGTCTAACCTGTTATAATGCTTCATCACTGCAAAGCCCTGACATATTATAAATTCTCAGATTATTATCTAAATTAGGTGTTGAGAAACAATAGTTTAGTTAGAAGTGTATAAATACTCACCTTCTCTATCCTTTGCTCTCTTACCTGATATATCCTATTTGGGGTCTGTGCTGCAAGAACCAGCGGTAGGAGACTTTGTCTTTCCATCCTACGTTTCTGGGGTCCTTCCACAACAGCCTGACCTGATCATTGGTGTCCCCCGTGTGCCAGAGGGAATTGCGGAGGTGTTCTCCAGGGCCTGTCTTCGATTTCACAGCCTGCAGAAATACAATTGTTTTCCACTACTGACCACAGAGAAACGCCACTTTCAGGAGCTCTAAGTCTTTTTGTAGCGGGGAGGAGGTCTGCAGAAGCACCTCCTTCCTGTTCCCAAGCCCATAACTGCTCTTTAACTGCAGCCACTGCTTGCATGGAAAAGCAACTGAATTTATTTCTTCTCTGAATTCCTGGGACCAAGGAGAAGCAGGCTGCCGGGGCAGGCCATGGGTGAGAGCACTGGTTTCCCACCAGCGAGACTAGCTTTGGCAACAGTACACCACTGCCAATAAACAGGCTGAATTAAATCTCTGAATGTGTTTGTTTCTGTGTTTCTAAAGCTCTGTTTAAATTCTAATTTGACCAATTACAGCCGGGCCATAATCAGAGTAGGGATTAAATGCTACAGCTGGAGATGAAGTTCCTTAAAACACTGTGCCACTAATGGGGCTGTGTGGCCGTTTTGACACCCGGGGTGCGGGCAGAGAACGGCAGAGTCGGCCGGAGGGGCAGCAGGGCCAGCACGCGGTGTGATGGGGTGGCCAGCGGCAGAGCCAGCCAGCGAGGCCGATGCGCGGCGTGACGGTGTAGCCAGGCTGTGACGAACACTGTCCCCGGCTCGGAGCTGCAGCCAGTACCTTTAGCTGGATGCCGGGCTCGGCAACAGCTCTGAAGGGAGTCGCTTGCCAGTACGTCTGTTCAGTCTGCTTCCACATTACCACATAAAAGCTAGAGCTGTCTTGATAACCAAAAATAAAGCCAGCATAGTCGTCATCTGTCACTGTGTTCACGTGAAAAGTGCCTTCAAAGTCAACGCCATTAAAAGCTGTGTAACCTGAGGATACATGCAGGTTAAAATCAAGTCAGCAGAAATGTGGTCATGTGCTAAAAGCTTTTCTGCTCACAACTTGAATTGCAGAAGAGGATACACACCAACAGCAAGGCCAGGATCACTGTTCATAGTCTGCACAATTTCCATGCCCTGTAAGAGTAAATTCAGGGTGGTTAATGAGCTTGTGCGTGTGTGAAGAGCTGTGCTGGCTATGGCCTGGCAGCCTCTTCTGGCCTTCCTCTAGCACCCCCATCATCCCTCTCCTCTTGTTCACAACATGTCTATAACACTTGAATTTAAATGAGAACTATAATCAAATCCTAATGCTTCAGCTGCTTGGTGTGCAGAGAGTTAGGACGAATTTTTCTTTTCCCATTGCAGAACTGGCCAGAGGTATTCTGATACTTTTCCCTCCCTCCCCCAATTCTTCTTCTGAAATCACAGAAACTAGCCAGAATTGGAGATGGAACTGAAAAGAACGGAGAAAGAGGGTTTTTTTGTTGTTGTTTTTGTTGTTGTTAAGTCCTAACTCATACAATTTTATTCACAGGCTTCATGATTAAATTGACTGTGAGGAGTGGGTTAAGGCAAGCATATACAGCTCAGCTGGCTTGGCAGAGACTTTGGCAATGCGAGTGAATTGCCCATTCCTTGTGACTCAGAATACATTAGTCTCCTGAAGATTAAAATGTGTTCATGTAAATAACAGTTATTGGTCTCCAACTAGGAGCAGATGCTCTGCTACACAACAGGTCCAACTTTCAAACTTTAGGAAAGACTCATGAGACTGCATTTGCTGCAGAGCTATTTCAATAGGTGACAGGAAGGTCTCATGCTTGCCTTTTAAGCAGCAGTGAAATCCACCCACAATGAGTCTCCCCGCCTGCAATTATTTTAGTTCATTAGTGATGCAGCATCAAGTTGTCATACACTAAGAAAAAGTTCCTTCATTATAGCTCCTGTAAAACAGTCAGTTGACTGAGAGTTTCCATTTTTCACTTGTTTGCTAGAGGTCCAGAACAGAGACAGCATTAATGTGGTTTTCAAATGATTTTTCTCATACAGATAAGAAGGAGCAGAGGTATTTTTACCTGGTTCAGAACCACCCAGTTGGGATCAATCTGCGCATCGCCCTCTGGGTCCAGCACCACTGTCTGATAGGCCCTAAAATCTGTCAAGGTGATCTCTGCGTTCTCAGGGCACACATCGATCTGATCAATTACTGTATCCTGGTCAAAATCAGACTCGCAGACATCCCCGACTCCATCTCCTGAATGCATCAGAGAAGTGAAAGCAGATTTGTGGAGCAGCAAGAAGCCACATAAAGCTTAGCCACTGGATTGGGGTGTCCAAGGAGCAGGCGAGTCTCAGCTCCACTGCCTGCAGTGCCCAGGGAGGGGACCTTGAGGAGGGGACCTCGGCCTTGGCCAAAAGGGCCCCTGCATGCTGGGGTCCTTCCCGGACAGGTGCCATGGGAGAGCGTACTACGCACACGGTGTCTGCGCCAGGGCCTGGTGCATGTGTAACACCTGGGGAGGGACATGGGGTGTAAACACCGAAATGTCTCTCGAAGACCCAGCTTACCATTATCATCTTCCTGCCCTGGGTTGGGGACCAGCCTGCAGTTGTCAGGGCCTGGGGGCAAGAGGTCGGGAATGCCATCGTTGTCATCATCATCATCACATTCGTCACCCAACCCATCCTTATCCGTGTCCAGCTGGGAGCTGTTAATGATGGTGGGGCAGTTGTCTGTGCTGTCCTGGTGCCCGTCACCATCGCTGCAAATACAGACGCAAAGAAAAACACGTACCAACATCAGTTCCTGCTTCGGGAGGAGAGAGCACACAAGTACCTGAGCTGGAAATGCAACAGGGGCAACTCAGTAGTCTGTCACTGGGCTCAGAAACGGACCATCGGGCTGCGGGACCTGGTGGCATTTGAATGCCTGAATAGCAGGAAGACACAGAGCAAACAGAAGCCACAACAATAAGGTGACAAGAACATGATGACTAGACCTGGAGTGATAAAAATTACTGAGATATGGAAAAGAAAAGGCAGCCTCATATGGGGTGAGACAAGAACCCACAGCCCAAGACCCCAAACAACATCCATTCCTAAAGGGTGTGCAAGGCAGTGCAGTGTCACCAATCAACAGGGCTTTTAGAAATAACTTGTTGGTGTCAATATATATTTTTTTAAACCTAAGAGCCATGGTACTATTGTTGCATTTCTCAGATTCTGGGTGCACCAGCCTTACCGGATTTGATTCCCCAGGAAAGGTGCAGGGGCACTTCTCTGCTTCAGACCTGTGCCGAGAGATCAGGTCAGAAGCTATGGCTATAGCCTGAAGTCAGGTGTGTTTTGTACGCACACCGTAAACAAAATGGTTTTAGCCAAGAGCAGGCATGTTTGCCTTCAGGAGCTTTTTGGCTAGCACAGGCAGAGCAATAGTAGTGTGCAGTCAAATTAAGGTGGTGCTGAAGCTTATAGCTATGGATATGCCAGCCTGTGCTCCCTGCTTAAGAAAGGTGCTTTAATTTCAGTTCACAGCAGCTAATGCCTGCAAGTTCCCGAGGTGAAATGCAGCGAGGACCAGGCACGTACACCTATTGCAAGGCTAACCTCAGGGAGGGCTACAGTATTCCTACCAGGGGATGCTTCAGGCACCTTAGATAGCTTTGAGGGAAAAAGAAAACACATCCTTTTTCAAACAGAAAGAAACAAGGCCACGTCCACCCAAAAACTGCCAAACACCGGGGGCGGTGGCAGCCGCCAGGCAAGGGCTGGGAATGGCCAGAGCGAAGGAGGGGAAAGCGGGCTCCGCAGCACTCACCATCCCAGGCTGCAGCGCCACCAATGGCCCCGCACCTGAAACCGTGCAAAAGTCCGCAGCTGCTGAAACTCAGTGTCAGCACAGGATTTATCACTTCCCTTTCCTCTGCTTTGAGCAAGGAGCACGGGGGAGGACCTGCCACCCCTCAAAGCCGGTTGTGCAGAAGCTGCTTCCAGCCAGGCATTAGTCAGCTTGTCATGGGATGCGCTCCCCCCAACACGGGGCATGCAAAAGCCAAGGAGGAGCCTGGCTGCTCCTGCTGCACTAAAGCAAAGGGATGTGTTTTCATATGTGTTATACTTGATAATAAAACTCTGTTTCTGAAACACAAAGATCTTATGGGAAAACACATAGCCTTAACTGCTTAAAAAAGCGTTACCTTACTAAGAAGCTCTGAGCAGTGCTCCCCAGTTTTACAGCCAGAGAACTGCTACGAATGTCACTTCCATAGGAACTCATAGGAAGTTTATGAACATGGGGATACAGGTGAAAGGCTCTGTTACTTTACTGCCACAGGGAAGTGAACCAACAAGGCTTATAAATGATAACATTATCTTTGAAATAACAAATCTATCAGGAGGTATTTAAATTAAATCCAGCCTAGTCTGAGGGAGTAGAGCTCTCCAGGAATCGGCAGCGCGTTCAGTCCAAGACTAGCTTCTCCCACCTCCCTGCGGCTGTTATGAGCTCTGGCACAGCATACCTGTCCTGATTGGTATCACAGGAGTCTCCAACCAGGTCATTGTCAACATCCGACTGCAAAAGAAAACAGAGAAAGTTCCAGCACCAGCTGCTCAGACATCTGTTAAAATGGCAGTACTAAAACAAAACACGATCAAATCAAATACTATTAAAATAAAGCACAAAAAAACATTTTGTTTTGAAAACGTCTTCTTGTCTGCATTGTCCATCTAACCAAAAAGTCAGTTTTACTAAAGAAAATATAGGGAAACTAGGGATAAACAGGGTTAACCTACACTGGAGTGGTTCAAGCAAGGTGAGAGAACAAGTGTTGCCTCCACTACTGGAAAAAAGTACCTCTCATTTCTAACCAAGGTTCATTTCTTGAGGAGGTTTAAAAATGTACCGTGTTTCTGCAAGTAAGCTTCCCACGTTTTCTATTAGTTACAAAGGGCTTAATCAGAGTTTTAAACATACCTAAACTCTCCTTGATGTCTCACCTAAGAGCAGAAGAAGTTTTGCTAAATAAGGACATCAGGATTTGGTCCTTATGAAAGAAATACCAATGTAACTAAGTCACGCCATTGTGTGGGGTCTGGCACTGGACCCAGAGTGCCTGGAGCAACCCACCCTTCAGAGCATGATAGGCAAGATACTGATGCAGGAGAGGGGTTAACAACAGCCCAGTGTATGAGAATGTACCCGGTGGCTCCCCCTTCCAATGTCAGGAGCTTTCAAAGCTCCATAAAATCTTCCTAAATACCCATTGTCAAAAGCTAAGCGCTGCGGCTGCACTGGCTGCCTCATTCTCTTGCATCTTTTTGGATCTCAACAATCCCTCTCACTAAATGAGGATATTTTTTCATTCTGCCTGCCAACCTGGTTTGGGTTGCTGATGGTAGGGCAGCTGTCACAGGCATCACCAACACCATCATTATCCTTGTCCTCCTGGTCTGGGTTGAGGATCCTCTGACAATTATCCAAAAGGTTCTTAATACCTAGGAAAAAGTGGATTGGATGTTAGTTATAAACAATTTCCTATATTCGTCATTGTACAACATAAATTAAGAACAGTAAAGACGCTATTCCTTTTCTGCAACTGCTTTATCCTGCAATGACACTATAAGCCTGTACAGCAAATCTTTCTTTAGAAATTAGCAACATCTTACTGAAGAACAGTTGTCCTGTTCAACCCAACAACATAGACTTTATTAATTACACACACTTCATTCTAGCCTGTTCCCTGTGTCACAATTTACAGGATGGGACATTCCATCTTCATTATTACGTCTGAAGGGTTGTGATTTTATGACCTCTTTTAAGCCTTTTCCAGCAACGAAAATAACACACCATGTAGCTCTTGGGCACCTGGGACAGGCAACAGCTGGGACACTCAAACACCTGGGACATGTTTGAGCCTTTAAGGAATTACTGAATGCCCTTAACTTACACTGAGCTGTTTCATGTATATCTGTTATAAAGTGTATGGTGCTTCAGATGGAGGCTAAAAGATATATAATAATCTAAATGTGATGACTCCAACCAGAAGTCTCATGCAGAACGGGAATGTGTTACATGACACTTAGCAGCCGGTGAAAGTTTCCTAACACGCAGCACAGTATGGGCAAGTTTCACAAACGTCACAGAAGCTGTTAAGTGAGGAATTACCAACCGTCTCCATCCATGTCATCATCACAAGCATCTCCTTTCCCGTCACCATCAGTGTCCCGCTGGTCATTATTCAGGACATTGCGACAATTGTCACAAGCATCTCCAAAGATATCTTGGTCGCTATTTCTCTGATTAACATTGGGAGCCAAGATACAGTTATCCTGCAAGAGACACAGATCCAAATCAGGCATGAGCTAGGCTCTGAATCCTTCATTTCTACTTTAGTAGAAATTTATATAAGCCTTGTATTTATCTCTATTTTCAGGAAAAAGAAGCAGCAATTTCCAAGTAGTTTGAAATTTTATGTGAATGTTAGCTCTGGACCAGATTTCAATGGTACCCTCAAATATCTGCTTTCAGCCACATCATGGGAATACTAAATGCAAACATCCATTATGACAAGGCTTTATTTATAACTTTGTTTTCTGGTTCTCATTTCAGATAGGCCCATGTAAGTAACCTGTTGGGAAGCCCTGGCTCCCTTACATGATCTCTCTCAAGGGCTGCAGTTCAGGGGCCCTGACAGGTCCTCAAGGTGCTCTTGATGAAAGGCGGTTGCCCCCTTTTGGTAGAGACTTGAACCAAAGCTGAAACACAGACAATTATGTTTCTTGATGCAAAAAGGCCCAAGTCCTATTCTTTTGTCACCTAAGATGCTACTGACTCTCTAGGACCATCAGGAGGCACACAGGGAGAACTACTTCAAAGTGGCGTAAACGTGCCTCCCCCACCCAGCACACCCGTGTCCTCATCCTGCCACGCACACACGGCAAGAGGCAGAACGGAGCCTAGCAACAATTTACAACAGTTACTTGATTGCGAAGGTGCTGAAGCTGCAGAGTCACAGCTGAAGGAGGATTTAACATCTTTCCTTATGCAACATTAATACAGCCGATTGCTCCAAGCTGCCAGAATTTTTGCCTCTGCAGCAAAATACCCCAGAACAGACCTTCTGCGACTGCTAGTCTGCCCTAGCTCCACATGGACGTTTGTACTCTGACAAGAGCATCCTTCTTGTCTTCCTTGGAAGTGCGTTAAGCAATACCACACAAATATCTTGGTGTGGAATAACAGTGAGGAGCAAAAGCAAGAGAGTTTTATAGTCTGAATTTATGCTCCAGTATATTCTACAGTGGTATCCTCACATGGAAAGCTCTTTCTCTTTGAGAATCTGAACCAAAGCTTCTGAAGTTATTGGCAAGTCACCCACTAATTTCTGCGGGCTTTGCATCCTTCGCACAGTATGCTGTCTGGTCACTCTGTTCTTTAAACAGAAAGACACTAACTTAAGTAATGTTCTTAAAGGCCAAGTTATGGGAGAGTGTGAAAGAAGAGCACAAGACTATGTTCTTTTGAATGTGTGCATTCTACAGAAAAGCTGTCACTGAGAAAATAAAATTCAATGCTAAAATATAAATAATGTAGCATTCACAGGTGGGATTTAAGGCTGATGAGGCAGACTTTCTTAAGGTCTTATAATAGTTAGCCTTATATAAAAGACAGGACTTAGAGAAGTACTGACAGTAATGGATATGGGATAATCATTGGCAAGTGGCAGTAGACCAAATTTTGAAATCACTGCTTACTGCAATAACATAAGATCCTTCTGTTTACACAGACCCCCGGCCCCCGAGATGAACATCCAGATACACACAGCACCTGCTCATTGAGAATGCCGTCCCCATCTGCATCTTCATCACAGGCATCTCCAATCCCATCACCATCGGCATCTTCTTGTCCAGAGTTTGGGACAAATCTGCAATTGTCCTAAATAAAACAAACAAAACAAAACAGAGAGAGAGACAAGTCTGTATTCTATGGGTTAACTGAATGGTATTATGTTTTTGAATGACTTTTTCCATTATTGTTTTCATTAAATAATCAAATGAAATACAATTTATCCAGAAGAATTCAAAAACTTGAAAAAAAGATGAATATATCTAGTCATGTTTCTTCTATTCTTCTTCTTCCCTCCTTCATGCTTTGTGTTATTATGGGATTAAGAAAGAACTTCTTACCTTTCTGCAGTTTTCAGCAGAACATGAGAGTTTTTCGTTAGGGTAGCCATCAATGTCAACATCTTTTCCACAAATATAACCATCACCAGCCCAGCCGATGCCACACTAACAATAAAACACCATGCTAGTATTACCAAAAGGTTAATAAGTCACTTCAGCAATACTCAAGTGATAAGCTCCACATCAGTCTTGAAAAGCAGTAAATATGCAAAAGGCACCAACAGATGTTGAAGTACAGTGAAGTACACCTTAGTATCTCTCAGTATGGAAAGAAAAACTTTATTTCAAGATCTCTGTATCTAGGCCCAGCTAAAAAGAGCCCAAGGCCTGATTTTAAATGGACTGTGTGCCTGCAACACCTAGAAGTTTCAGAGAGTGCTATAGATTTCTTTTAGATGCTTGTCAGGAGGCAATTTTGGCTCCCCATATGTCAGTGGAGAAAGTAGAGAAAAGAGGGGACCTAGGCAGATGCATCTGTGTTGTTGTGTGGCATGACTGTGCATCAGTATTGCAAGAATACGTCTGCAATAGGGGAAGCTTTAGGAGAAAACTGTGTTGACAGCTACTGAGTTTGCATCAGCAAAACAAGTGCATCTGCAAGTTTCTGCTAGCAAATTAAATTGCTATTGTTTTACTCAAATACCTAATTTGTATTGTGCTGCTGTAGTCGAACACAGGCATAGAACTACAAATCCAGACCTCTCCTTAATATGAGGACTTACCTAACATGAGTATCTAGTCATGTTCCCATTACAGCATGAACTTAAAATATCCTAATTTCTTATTCTTTGAAATAGATGCACTTAAAAATGAGACCAAAGCAAGTGCCAGCAAAAGCACATACTGTAGCCAAATTTAGGACACAGCATTAGTCTCTTGTTTCCCCTTGCAAGCTGGAAAAACTAAGGAATATGCTTCAGTCAGAGTCTTATAATGAAAGTTCATATGCCCTTTGTGCTCATCTGCTCCTAGGGCTGGAAAGCACAGTACAGCCTACCCGTGCCAGGAGTCTTTGGTCCCCCTTTGGGTGGTGGGGGGTCAGCATTTATATCAGTAGGCAAATGCGAGCACTGTGGGTATGCAGACTGGATCCCTCATCACAGCTACGCAGCTGAATGTGCTCCGTGCAGTGGCACATCAGGAGAAGAATTTGCTTGTGTGATATTCTCCGTGCAGTGACACTTGAGAGTCCTTTCTGAGGAAACTACAGAAGAGGCTAAAAAGACCCTTCCCAAAAAATCTAGTTGCACAGACATTAGCAGCCCACACAGTAAATACGGCATATGAGTATGGCTGCATTTGGACATACTGCAAGAAGAAAAAAACTGCAACACAGACTTAGCTCAGTTATTTTTGTAGTCAAGTTGGACCAGTGTGCCATAATTTGGTTAAAAAACACAACTGTACTGATAAAATGGTCACAAAGACTTGCTCAGTTCCAGCCTTATGAAGGTCGGCTCTTACTGTGAATGCATGCATGAATTTATCAACTTACAGTACATGTCACCTCTCCTTGTCTCTCCTCAATACAACGGGCATGGACACTGCATGGATTGAGGGCTCGACTTCTGCAACTCCTCACAGCCTGGCAGCCCCTGGTTTGGTCTCCTGTATATCCTGATTTGCATTGCCCACAGTGGTAAGAGCCCTGTAAGAATAAAAAATTACTAGCCAGTCTTTTAACTGGATTTTTTTTTTTAAGCAAATGTGTGAATGAGCTTCACGCCACACCGCTTGCACTGTGCAAGCGCAATTTTTCATCCACTGAGGCCTCTTGCACTGTGAACAGACTTTTCTTTCCACATAACATTCAGGTTTGGCTCCCACAGCACGTGCTGGAAAACATGCTCAACTCATGCCTGTTGAGACCAGGTACCAAAACTTTGTGTAAACTCATCAGCAGCACCTGCTTAATCAGATCAGCTTAGCCAAACAAGCAAAGCTGTGTGGGTGCTCTTATTTCAGTGTAAAACAGATTGCATCAGTGTATCTTAACTCAGCTGGGGACTGAGTGAAAGAGTGGAAGTGAGACAAAGAAGTGCACCATCTTTGCCCTGTTTATTTTTTTAATCTTAAATGTTTGTAAGCCAATTTGAGCTAAATCTTGTATTTTGGAAAGGAATTCAGGAGCTGAAATACGGTTATCCTCACCGAAATGGCAGTAAGAATGTTGATGCAGCCTTTTGCATTGGTTACCTAGAAACATAGGCAGATCTTCATGAACTGTGTGCACCTCCCATGCAAGAAAACTCAAAGAAGCTAAGCCAAGGAATCCCAGTTTATGCTAGGACAATCACTATATGCAATACGAGCAGATAAATGCTGATAAGAATGGGTCTTATTTAGGCATTTAATGTGTTTTCTGTCTCTTTCTCACACATCTGTAGATTTGTGATCTATGACAAAAAAGTTAATTGAAAACTATCTCTTTTTTTCTTATAGCGATTGATTATAGAGATTTCTTATAATGATTGATTATTTTGATATGTCAAAGAACAGAAACAGACAGACCTCTGACAAACTTGTGCATCATCCTTTGTGAAACAGAGATGATTCAGACCACTTTGCTCATCCCATACAAAGCCTGTGGGATGAACTGTCAGAACCGTCCCAGTCCACCATGCTAGAGAAAGACACTTACTACCCAACTGTGCATTATTTTTGTCCCGCCTTCCTAGCTTTTTTCCAAATTTAAACTCTGTGCTATCCGTATACTTTTAGTCTGAAAGTGAAGACATACAGGTGACTGAATGGAAAAATGATCACTGGACCATCCCAATGGTATGGCCTATATAAAACATAATGGTCTGTGCACTTTCTCCCAATTGAAGTCAGGCTAAAATCTTCTGGAGTGTGCTGAGTTTGCTCAATATATTCTCTTCTGTGCATTAAAATAGCCTTTAAGGCAGCACTTCCTGACCCAACAGTTTGTAAAGGAAGACAAGAGCAAAAAAAAAATCACGCTGCTCTGTTTAAGACAGCTAGCAGGCTTCCCATTTCCCTGCTAAAACAGAGAGACTACCAGCCTTCAGAAGAGTGCTAGCCTTGCAATAGGTACAATATGTGATAGAAATGTTCCAGATATCCAAAAAAAAAAAAAAAAGAGAGAGAGAAATACAGTGAGCAGTGAAAGCAGTCCCTAGCAAGACAAGGCCATGAGCAAGAAAAGCACACTACTTGGAATGTCACTGGTGGCCTCCATGATACCCAGCTGCAGAAAGGACCATCTTTACACCTGTAGGTTATTTTTATCCTTTTTCTTGTTATGAACAGAGCCTGCTTTATGCAACCAGCAGGCTACTGTAGCAGAACAGTATTTGACAGTGGAATAAGTTAAGTGAAAGGTCAAAATTGCTTCATAGCACTAAAATGGTCATATGCCCCTTTTGTAGAACCCTATCACTGAATCACAGAATGGTTGAAGGTTGGAAGGGACCTTTAAAGATCATCTAGTCCAATCTCCCTGCTCAAGCAGAATCACCTAGAGCACGTTGCTCAGGACTGTGTCCAGATGGCTTTTGAATACCTCCAAGGAAGGAGACTCCACAACCTCTCTGGGCAACCTGTTCCAGTGCTCGGTCACCCATAACATCTTTCAAAACATTTTTAGTTCTGCAGTGCTTGTTCTCCTGGATTATCTACCCGGGTCTATAGGTATTAAATGTGTTGTACCAATTGTAGCTCTCCTGCTCTTTGTATTATATAGAGGGATATCTGGTACTGTATTTACCAGATACCCTAAGGAAGTGAAGATATTACTTCTACAAAAAGGGCACCCATAGGATCATCTTGCTGCAGTAATTCCTAGGTGGCTAGAGACAAGGAGAAGTAAAGAAAATCTTTTAAAGGAGGTTCCTTCCCATAACATGCTCATAAACACACAACTTGAGGGTGAAAAGAGAATTCCTGCTGTTCTTCAGGGAAAGAGATAAGGATACAGCCCAGGTGTACCTGTTAATGACAAATTAAGTATTGACTTTTATTATTATTCATGAAAAGGCAATTCTTCAGTTTAGATGGAGTCAGCAAATAGATTACATTATTTAGCTCTTGAATCAGAGCCACAAATCCAATCCTATCCTCATGGAATTTTAAAACAATGAATTTTTTAATGCCACAAATGAAAAAGTGCTTACCAAAGTGTTCACACAATGGGAATTTGGAACACAGAATCCATCTCCACCATTCTGACATTCATCGATGTCTAAGCAGACCTAGCAATAAAACAAAACAACCTATAATAAAAACTAAGTCAACTTGGATCTAAGTCTGAAGAAAAACCACCAAAGTTTAAATTTAAAGAAGAGTCATAGCCTCTCCTGAAACCACTCTAAGAATGGCACAGATAAACCCATAGACTTAACTTTTGGATGGTTCTCCAGACACACAAGTCAACCCTGAAGAGACACTGTGATACAGTGTCAAAATGTCAAACTTACAATGGGCTTCTGGTTCACCCACAAGAGCTGAGAGGAGAACTATGGCCCATTGCAGAGCTGTACAGGAAAGTTCATAAAAACTGTAGTAAAACAGACCTTTTCTATCAAACTCTTCCTCTTCCTAGGTCAGAATCATTTACAGAAATCAACAGAGTCTCTCTTTAAGATTGATCAGATGTGTCTATGTAGATAATGACATTTTTTCCTGTCTCCATCCTAATCCTGACTATTAGACAGTAAATACTCTAATTAAAGCCAAGCAAACACAACAGTCAGTTAGAGCAGTAACACTCTAAGCTCTGCCTAGCTGCACAAGGCAATTGTGTAATGACTGAAATACAAATAAAATGCAATATTGATATATTGATATAAACCCCAGCCCCTCACACTGGAGATTGCTGCAAGGATGCTGCCACTCACCTGCTTATTGCTCTTGGCATAGCTGAGTCCTATCCCTTGCACCGTCTGTCCTGTATATCCTGGGGGACAGGTCTCGCATTGGAAACCTGGAGCAGTGTTCACACAACGCACTCCAGGGAAGCAAGGGTTGTAACGGCACTGCAAGGACAAGAAGTGAACTGAGCACATGTTGATGCTTCAGTAACATCCAGCCACTGACTACGTGTACAGACCTCTCAGGGAATTTGCTTAGGCAATGCTACATGCAAATGTCTGTATGTCTTCCGTTCAGAGCTGGCTTGCAGAGAAAACAGTCTCAAGTATATCTGACCTCACTGATACTCAGCTATCTCTGAAATTTAATTGACATTTGTAATCTTGCATTATAGCATGCAGCAGTATCCCAAGCTCTGCTCCCCATCCTTCCTTTTGCTGGGCAGGTTCAGCTCTTGCTGAGGTTGAAAATCCTCCTGGAAGGGGCAGGACCACAATATTTGGAAAGCAGCATAACTGCAGCCCACAACATGATCCTGCCATTGTGTTTAGTACACTCAAAAGGAGCAGCAGCATTCTTCTCTCATTTGTATTTGAGCAAATACTGTAGACAGAAGCACCCCAAATACAAGCCAGATAAACAGGGATATGCCTGTAGCACCCACACCTATCTAGACCAGAGGGCCGCAGACAGCCCTTAGCACTTCTCCCAAAATTCCACAGACCCATACCATCACCCTTGGACTGAAGACACTGCTCACTTCATTGCCTAATGTGGTTTCACAGAATGGTTGTGGCCCATTTCAGTGGCCTTCTGGGTGCCCGTGGGCAACCACATCTTGTATTGCTGCCTCTCAAATATCACCAGCCACTTGGTAATATTTGTAAGACTACTGAAAACATCAACATGGCATCATTCTATGTACGATTCAAAGACAGCAATAAGCAAGAAATAAGAAAGAAATATGAAAGAGTTTTAAAAATGTTTTTTATAATACTTTTTCCCCCCCCCTCCATCGCTAGCAGAAAATCATCCATGAAATTATGAGAGAACAAGCCAGAGAACATCCATGTACAATGTCAAACATGCAACTTGTGTGGATGTATAAAATACATGATTCTATACTGCCCAGAGCTTGCATTTGTCCTTCAGCATATCATCTTTGGAGAGCTGCTACAGACTAGTAACCACACACACACACACACACACACACATTTCTAATGGAGCAGGAAAAAATATGTTTAATATCAAAATATGTTTGATGTAAAGATTTGATAGAAGTATGTCCAAAGCTAGCATAAGGCAAATGTAAAAGCTAAGACAGACATTTTGTCCCTGATAGCAAATTATTTAATGTGAATTTTATTGTAGCCAGTAGAGGGCAGGCAAATTACATCATAAACACAGCAGCGCCATAGCACAGAATACACACGACATCAGCATGTTAAAAATAATGTCTTAAAACTAATAATGAATACAGGAGCTTGGTGCAGAGATGTTAACAGTCTCAGAAAGACTGATGGCAGCTCTTAGGGGGGAAACGTTTAGATTTCTCTTTACCAGAATTTGCATGTGAACTCCTATTTAAATGTCCAGGTTTTAGGAAGTAATGTTCTTTGTTATTTCCTGAAATAATAGGAAGTTCACTCAGAAGAAAGGTGTTATCCTAGAAAAGACTCTGCAAAAGCTTTCAAGAAAATATTACTTTCCTTATTACCGTCTTAGCTGACCAGAGAAAACAGAGAACATGACAAAGCGCAGCTTATTAGACAATGAAAATCTATCACCACTTATTATCTCTTTTTTCCTCCCCCGCTTGAGAAACCATATGTGTAAATCCAATTGATAAAGGACATGTTTTTTGGTGAAGAAAATGCACCACGTTAGCTGGTGTTTTAGTGGCAGCGTCCACAGAGAGACTGAGAACTCACATAAGCAAGACTATCTCCATGACATCATTTTGGCAAAACTTCCTCACTGTTTCTAACGTCAGTTCGGCTCTGCCACCTGGAGCAGTGGTAGGAACGTGAAGCACACACATCTCTAGTGGCAGAGCCTGGCTGCTAAGAGAAACCCAAAGTAACCATTGTGTTACTACAGATTGGGCTTGGTTTGCTTTCTTGCAGCACTACCATGGGTAGAGTTGCTCCCACACTGAAAATGGCAAGGAGATTATCACCACGCTCTGCCCCAGCGTAAATCTGGCTCTGGAGATGGCAGTACCTCTCCATACGGCTGAGCTCCACCTCGGCTGGCATGAGCTTCACACCACAGCTGTCTGTGGCATGACACTCACACCACAGCTGCCTTGGTTTCGCCTCCTGCATCCACGTTTCAGGTCTTCACCTCCAGGTTTGGCACCTTCTGTTGCAGCAAGCACAGCTCATGCCACGCGAGGCAAATAAAAGACATCGCCCACATCTCAGAAAGCTGCAACACTCAATCCAGGTTCTCCCCCCAGCATTTTCCACAGACAGATATAAGTTGGACACATCATACCCCTCTGCTGATGGCCTAAAGGAGCAAGCAAAGCAAACTAGCAGTCAAAGCACATCTCTTGCTGGCTCAGAAGGGGAAAGAGGAAGTGCTTTTGCTGTTTTACATCACTTGGTAAGTACTCTGATAGTACTGGGTTATCCACGAGCACAATTAACAACCTAATTCTCCTGGTTCCCTGGTCTACGGTATCCACACGTTTCTCCACAAAAATCAGTAAAGGGTAATGGCAAAAGTCATCATACCAAAAATACATGGTGAAGTGATAGGCTGTTTTGTTTTTTGTGTTAAGTGTTCTGAGTAAACGTCACTTATTTCAATTAATAACTCAGGATATATGGTCCTCAATACAAACAAGCTCTGAATTTCTAACATATAGCACAAGAAATAAAACAGATTTAAGTCAACCTTTCCAGCTTTCATTATAACCATAAAGAAGCAAAAGGAAGTGTAACATTAAATGTTCATTTTTTGTCATAGACCTTTAAGGTTAAGCTGAAAGCATGGCAGCCCATAAGGGGTGAACAGAGGACTGGTCTCCACAGCTGGTTCAGTAGCACTACAATTAAAAGAAACAAACCCCATATCAACAGGAAGGGCTTCCGCAAGTCAGCCCATAACAGAAGATGCTCTTTAAACTCCTAAAAGCATTAAACTCCTTTAAGTAATTTCTCAGCTCACCAGGGTATTCCACGTTTTCACCCATGTAATTTCCACAAAGTTGCAGCAACAGCAAAACAGGGGGTAGAATCAAGTCAGAATATTCACTGTGCAAGCAGTCAGCAAATGCTGAAGACACCAAGCATTAGCAACCCATTACTGTGTAAGAAACCAGCAGTTTTTAATCTTTTTCTTTTTTTGTTTAGTTCTGTGAAAGTCACTGTTTTACCTCATCGATATCTGAGCACGTAACTCCGTTCCCTGTGAGCCCTTCAGGGCAGGGGCCGCACTGAAATCCCTCGGCTGTCTCCGTGCACCTGACCCCTCTGAAGCAGGAACTGGCTTCGCATTTGGGTTTAGGGCGCCTAGGAGGGGGAGTTGGAAAATTCACAGTTCCCAAACCTTTAACACAGAAAGAACAGCCGTTTTAGTCATTAAAAGAAATATCCATCATGGCTTGCGGCTGGCAAGCGCTCTGCAGAGATCCCCACGGTGCTGCTCAGGGGGGATTGTGTTTCTGCCCCTCGCGGGGAGGCTGCAGGAGCTACCAGCTGCACTGGGGCTGATGAGACTTCATGCTAGGAACAGYCCCACAGCATGCCAAGCCTCCAGACAGTGGAAATTAAGCCTATTCCGTTAGGTCTGCATGCTGCTCTTGACTACACATGGGAGCCCTCCTGCTAGATTTGTCACAGCACAGACCTGCTGCTGGGCAGGGGAACGAACCTGTGCAAGCCAGGGACCTCAGAAGGCCAAAAGCATTCTCGAGAACTGAAGTTTCATGGTACAAGGCACTCCTCAGGCTAAATCAGCAACACCATCCCTTCATATGAAAAACAGTGCCATGATTTCACAAGAGCAAAATCTGACCATCTACAATGACAGGGAACAAAGCAGCAGCAGTTGGCAGCAGGTGGGATGCACACCAGGACAAGCAGTACACTGGTTCACATACACAGAGGCCAGCCCTGGGAAAAAGCAACATTTCCAGAGACTCTGGCTGGTGCTGAACCTTGGTACCGACGTATGGGCTACATCTTTGCAACTGCATGATTTAAAGACATTTTCTCTGGTACTTGCATAGGAAGCTTAATCTGGCTGGAGCTCAAGTGAGATAAAATATTTTGATGAGGCTGATAGTTTGGGAGAAGTGATTAACTAAAAGGCCTAATGAGTTTAGGTCTACCATGCCACCCCAGGAGGGAATATCTTTGGTTTTCATAGCCAGTGTATGCATGTTTTGATTGCCAGTTGTGTAGGAGGGCCATGCAGTGGCGTTTGGGAAGGCATTTATGTCTTCCATTTAGCCAAAAGATGGCAACTGTTTCATTTGGATCTTACTGCTGTTAACCAGTGATTACCTACTCAGAATCAGACTATCTTCAGGTGAAATCCATGGGATCTTCCTGAGCTTGAAAATACCAACTGTTACAGAATAGGATTCCTCACTTATCCATCCACTACAACTGGTGATGAGAATCTGAAGGCAATGTCTCCCTCCCAGGGACACATGGCACAGCTTTGTGGCAGCACAAGAAGTGAGATTGAAGAGCGAGGTGGCACTGCTTGGTTTAGAGGGTTTTATTCCCCAGTAGGTGATTGTCAGGGGTACAGAAACTGAAAGCTTTTTCTCCAGTGGAAATCTATTTGAAATTTGTGTCAAATACATCTAGAATTTTAGACACATTAATTCTGATTACATCAGATTTATTTGGTTTCTGAAGAGTACTTTTTAAAAAATAGTTTTAAAGTGACTGTATATCTCATCTGGTTGCCTTTTACAGGCAGTACAGCAATACTTACCACATGCTTGGCACTCAGCTATGGTATTTCTCAGAAAAGTTGTTTCCTTGACCTTCAGGATATAGAAAATAAACATTTTTTGGATACAGGCAGCTTCAGTTTGCATCTAGCTGCCAGAAGAACCATTATCTTCTTCCCCAAGACACCACTCAAACCATGCTACATACGTACTACATCTTGAAATGAGTTACTCTTCATACTCCATGAAACTAAGCTCAGTGATAATGGTCATAATTCAGTTCATCCTTCATCAAGGGAACCTTTAAGAATGACACGCTTAACTAAAGGCATGTGCCAGCAAATCCAGCTCTGAACAACKGGAACAAATTCAATTTCAGTTCTGTGCAACGGACCTACCTCTGTCTATCAAAAGGCTAGGGCAGCTGCTGTAGTTCTTCTCCACTTAAAACACCAGGTTTTCTGGATCTGAATATGCAAGTCACCTGCACTGCCACATTCAGCGAACCTTCACAGCATGCGCAGGACCTATACAGTTACTTCTTCTCCACTGTGCCATGCCTCTGGGGCAATGAACTCCACACGCTTATTTTTTATTGCTTACATGAATTCTGCCCTGTCCCTATTAGAAGTCATGAGCTTGGAAATTTCACGCTGAAGCCCTTATACAGTACCTGTTGTCTGAGAAGGTCTTTCACATCTCCCAGTATTTGATTCATCTGCATCATCTGACCCATCAGCTGCCTATTAAAATCACCTGCAGGAAAACAGTAATGAGAAGAGTGCACAATGCACATAAGTCTCCTTCATTTGACATGATCATTTCTGAGATACAAGCTGGAATCATCTTAAAGAGCCAAGGAGGGGGGACATTACTGTTGCTTAAGTCCTGTAGGAATGCTTAAAGGAAATACGATATTTCCATGGTATATCCAAGAAACAGGCAGAAAAAGCAAAAACTTCTCTACAGAGAGTAAAGCAATATATTTCTAACACTATTTCAGTGTCTAACAATATTGGCAACTAATTCTACTCATGTTACTGATTTCTCCCAGGCCTGAGACCTGCAACCCTGTGCGAAGCTTTATGGTTTCAAGACTGAAAAGGAACTTTTTTGTGATAATCCATTCAGGGGAACCAAGAAATATATGTCAATATAATGGCTAGTAACCCCATGTAAGTATATTTTGTGTCACTACAATCAATTCCTGCTTATTTTTTAAAGAGAAGCCACTCGGCATTCCAGGCGAGTTCGTGGTGCAGCTCTGATCATGCATCAAAAGCAGCCCCTCTGACCAAAACAGCAGTTTTAATACCTGCAGCCCTCATGTGGCTTTTCTTCCTGTTGCAGCTCATCTTACCGTACACAAGTTCCACAGCTGCATTCGCTTCTGGTGGATGTAGAGCAAGGGCTGCCTCATTCACAAGGACTCACAAAACATCCACTCAACACACTAACAAACATGCACCAAAAACCAGTTCTCAACATCAAATAACAAATTAAAGACCTCTAACAAAAGAGCAAAAGCTATAACTATAGCAAGCCATAGAGGAGGAGCAGAACCAACCCAAGTTTTTCACACGAGACGCATTCGTTAAATGAAACATTAGTTTTGACCCGATGACACAGAAGCAGCATAGAGTATGTTTAACATAGTAACACCCTGTTCTTTGTGTTTGTAGCTCCCTGCTGAGTTTGTAGCTCTCTCGAGCAGTTATTTGTTTACTTCTCTAAGTACGTATGTCAAAACAAATTTCATAAATATATGCTTTTTTACATTCTAGGCAGGCAGGGTGTTTTGATATCATGTCCAGTCGCTTCAGGGAGGTTTATTCATGTGTTACTTGCATGAGTATTGAAAGCCTACATGAAAAATGTTTTTCTTAATGTTTACCTCATTGTTTTGTACTTCAAAGCATTTCTAAATGTTTCTTGATTTCAGATTTTCTCATTAAAACACTAAACAAGTTTCAAGACTTGGGAACCACCTGCTCTAGAACCTGCCTCCATTCTAGTCCCAACCTTCTCTTATTTTTATTTGGGGAGGAAGGCAGCAAGACTTAAAATCATTGGTATTTCAGAATCCCATAGTGGAACCTGACATGCAGACTGTCAAAACAGATGTAGGGGTTTTTTTTGTTTTGCTTTATTTTTTTAAACGAAGATTGGCTTAGGCTTTATTGATTGCAATCTGCAAAAAAATTCTCAAGATTTCAGATGCTTCTTTGTTGGCTAGCATCTAAATAAAAAACAGATCTATTTTGTACAGTTAAGTTTTGCAGACTTTTAAACTTTAAGGTGGACTAAACAGGTTATAGTGCCGTGAATTATACACACTGTTTGCAAATTTAGACAGCAAATCATTACGACAAACAGAAAGATTTTCCATGATAATTTTTTTCTCTTTTTTCCTCATTTAAAGCCAAATCCCATGGTAGGCACCACCTGTAGCAGAATGACTGATGAACCATGGCAAGAGGTAAACTTCAGAGAGGCCTTTCTCTTGAAACTTGAGGACTGCTTGGCCGTAGTGTGCTGCATGGTAGCATTCAGTGGTAGCTTCTCCCAGGAGGGAGCGGGGCAAGCCAAAGGTGCAGCCTGAGGCTATACAGTTTCCTGGTCTTATCGCTTGGTCTCTCTCATCCACACCCCATCTACTCAGGTGACTCCCCAGTTCAGCTTGTGTCCAGTTCCATATTTTGAAATGGTAACAACTTGGATAACAGGATGGCTTTCATGGCAATAACGAAATTCAGAGACAGATCTGAAAAATTACTGTCCAACAGAGAACTGAAGTCTCTTGACATGCTTATTCTCCATAAACCTGAGGTCATGACAGTGACACAAAGTGTTCAGCTCAAGAAGCTACCCTGTCCTACTCTTTCCTGGTTTCAAACCCTAGGCAGGACCTTCTACAAGGCCCTGGATTTGGAGCAGGTGACCAGCTCTGTTGCACAGCTAATCTGATCAGACTGGGTGACACACAAACACTAGCCTGGGAGACTGCAGGCCCCTGTATAATGCTTCATAGACACATCAGCCTTTCTTCTAGCCCTCTTGGGAGCAATACTGGCTTGAACACCCCACTGCAGGTCATCTGACAAAGTCAGAGTCATGAAGTGTCTTTCAAAGAGATTTTGGTTACTCAGTCAAAATCAGAGACCCAGCCATGATTAAAGTACGGATGATGGTTGATAATTGAACAGTCTGCTGTCTGTCTGTAACCTAGTACCCAAAGAAGGTGGATGTATAAGTTGCTCATACAAGATGCAAGGGGGCATCAAAGGGAATTGTGAAGTGGCAGGCTCAAAGTAAACAGAAGAAAATACTTCCTCAGACATGTAATGGATTCTTTGCCAGATGTACTCAATCACACATTCAAAACAGACCAGACATATCATCTATTGAGTACAAAGCACAAAGACTCCACCTCTGGGTCAAGAGATCCATATACCATGAATCGCTGGAGGCCAGGAGAGCATTTGGGAAAGCAACACTATAACCGCACTCTCTTATACTCTTCTCTTTGGGTCCGTGACAGTATACCAGACTAAAAGAATCTTTGGTCTGATGCAACACAGATATTTTTATTTTTCTACGTTATGTCAAGTCCAGCTACCCTAAATGAACTAGATGAGCTTCAAAGGTCCCTTCCAACCTGAATGATTTTGTGATTCTGATTACATGTGGCATATTGATCTTATCTACCAAAAAGAATGTGTCTTGCACCATATTTTCCTGCCCACATGGGAAGATTTGAATACCCATGTTCAACCTCTATCTGATCATAATAATCTCACCTCACAGCTATACTGCTTAGCTGTCTCAGCCTCACAGACTGAGCACTGAGGGACTGCTGCTGCCACAGTAGTGGCAATGATCAGGACTCTCAGTCAAAGCCAAGTACCATTATTCAGGTCCTAAGCTCTCACACACGTTTTCTGATTAATATAAAAACACACATACCCATGCTTATACCAAGATACATAAGTGTCATATCCCTACACAGCTAAGCACTTGCATTCCTGCTTTTTCCGGCTAAAGAAAAAGTTGTGGTTATCTGATATATTGTTCCTGTAAAGGGCACCATGAAACATATACAATGTGCGAGGCAGCTGAGTAAATATTGCTGTTGGACACTTGCACCTCTTCCTTCTGTGGATTTGACTACGCAGACTTTGAATATATTCATGTGAGGGTTTTTTTATTTAATATGATACTAATTCCATTTGAAGGCTATACGCAATTGAACTTGAGAGGCCAGTCCAAAAAGCTCAGCCAAGTGTAGGCAGTCAGGGAGACAGTATCTCCCTGTATTACTATGGTTTGAATTATTGATCAATGAGCAGAAAGTTACAAATGAGAACAAGTGTGCAATTTGGAAATCTTGCTCACCGAGCTGTGAGTTTTTCCAGGAGGAAACACCGAATTACCCTTCCCTTCTATCTGCAAATGCCTGTTGATTTAAGGAAAGAGAGACCTTTGATAATAGAGCTCTTCATATTTTTTGCCTAGGTGTATAAATGTTAAGGAGCAAGAAAACAGAAGTGTGTGCCACAGATGATTTACATAGCTAAAAGGCAAAACAGACACCGTCATCACTGCACAGCACTGATGCCCAGATTCATGTAATGCACCCAGGATGGTCTCATATCAAAATTTTGTGTCTTGTCTCCCAATGGCATTGAATCTATTTTAATCAAAAATAGCAATGCTGCAGTTTTCTGGAGGGTGAGGGGAAGGGTGATAGAGAGAGCAAGCTTCTCAGGGATGCTATTTCAAACCTTAAACTCACATTTTTTATTTCATTGTTGTCACATATCAACATACTGCATGCATAGCATGAACTCGTTGCATTCCCTCGCACCCACACTAGAAAGGCAGATTGACAGGGTTGGGGAGGGCGTGCCGGTGGGGCAGTCTAGTCCAGGTTTGCTCTGTTGAGAAGCTGGAGAGCACCCTCCCCTGTCACCAGGGAGGGCACCCAGTCCCATGGGACCTGCAGGAACTCCCACAGCCACAGCTCCTTCCTTTCCTCTCTATTCCTAGCTCAATCTCCACAATGGGAGGTAGGAAAGAAACTGGTTTGAAACAGATTTCCAGTCTGGCAGGTGAACAAAAGCATCAGCTAGCTTGCGGCAGGACTAGCTGATGCCTTGGCACAGCTTTTCCCACAGGGACTCGTGTGCTCTCTTACAGCAGCACCAACGCTCTATGGTCCCCATCCTCACCTCATCCCTTCCCCTCTCCTGAGCACCTGATGATCAATAAAAGGTGAGTACTGGCCATGTGGACAAGCGCACTGACAGGTCTTGCTCCTCTATCCATCTGCCTATTTTCATAAAGCCTGTAGGAGTGTATCGCCTTTAACACTACTTACTGTTTGCAAGTCCAGTTTGAATAGTTAAAATATTACTAAACTGACACACACAGAGCACAATCATGTAAGTTGTACTGTCTTATGAAATTAGGCTAAAAAGCCGCTTTTCATCACCACAGACTCTTCTTTCACTAGGCCAACAACTCATTGCTTTGTCACCTGCAACTGTGCGATTGTTTTCTTCTTCAGACTGAGCTGTTTCTAAAATTTTCAGGATATTATCATGGCTGTAATTCAGTCAAAAAACATCATTACTCATCTACAGAGTTTCTCCACATTTTTAATATTAACCACGATAGCTTCTTTGCATTGATATCCTAAGGAATCAGAGCATTTTAACTCGCAATTGCAGGCCTTACCGGTGTACTGAGGAACAGGTTCAATTTGTTGAAGGAAACAATCCTGCAGATTCCCCACTTGGGCAAGTGATCCTCCTGTTACCAGCTTCAGCTCATCTAGTGTATCCTGGAGTCACAGGAGAAATTGAGAGATCACAGTTCTGGTACAATAATGGGAAAAATATGAAATACTGGTGGAAGTAAATTAATTCTTCAGACAGGATCTCCATTTCCTAACATGCAGAGCTCCTACACTGTCCCTTCAGGACCCACCCATCACCATCTGAACTGTAATAAAATCCCAAATTTTTTTCACATAGCTGTGGTTTTGTTCTGTTTTGTCTTTTTTTTTTTTACTATTTAAATTCATACAATATCATACCAGGAAGTTCACATATTTTTATATCCGTAGTATATAAAAATGATTTTTTGTTGAAATGAATCCAGAGCATTCTTTTTCCCCTCTCAAACAGGCTCACATTCCCATCAGGAATGTGGGCACCTTAGTAATTCTCCACATAAAGGGGCTCATTTTCTAGTCTGCAATGAAACCAAGGGAGGGGGCAACCTTGGGGCAGAATGCCTTTGCACCTAATGAACATTTTGCATTAACAGCAATGATGGAAGATGTCTGTGGAACATGCTGTTCACCCTGGACTGCTGATATGGAAATGACAGGAAGCAACACCAAGCCCCTGGTTGGTAGACAAATGCAGAAAAGTTATTGTATTGAAACAGCTGGGGTTTCGACTCTCATCTATCACCAGGTGAGTCCCCCTCTTTTGTCTCGTCAGTCCACGTGGCTTATTGTGAAGATGAAAGCCACATAGACAGTCAACTGTTGCTCATGCTGAACAGCCATAAGAAGCTCATGAAGAGCTGCCCTTATTGGATCAAATAAGAGCTTACAAAAAGTCTGATTCCTGAGAAACACCTAGACTGCAGCGAGGGAGGCTGAAAATTTTAAATAAGCTAAAAATTGTTTTTACAATGAATAGCAAAACTCTTACTGGCTAAGATTTCAACGAGGCTAAGATTTCACCTGTTCCACAGTGAACTTGTTTACATTTCTTTCACCGATTCTTTTAATACTCAAGTATTACTAAAGCACCATCATACAGAGTTTGGCTGCTGTGAGGGCAGAGGTCTAGACTCAGTGATCCAGAGGGTCCCCATTGGTCCCTCCAAGTGCTCAGGCTGCTTCCAGTTTTCCTGCTCACCTGTGACTTCTTCTGGAAAGTGCGCAACTTTACCAACGCCGACATCTGAGACAGAGCTGAAAATGCTTTTGGTAGGTCCCAAAGGGCACCTACTTGCAGGCAGTCCAGATACAACTCGATTGTGCTCGATCCCTGCTGCAGGCCACTCAGCCTCAGGAGGACAGCATGGGGTTTCCCATCAGCCAGCTGGATGTTGCTAAAGATGACGGAGTTCAGCCTCCCATCGCTCTTGAGATAGCGAAGTGCCACTAGTACAAAATACACAGAATAACTATGAGAGGGTAGCAGATAATCCAAGCCTGATCAAGGAAGATCCTGTGGAAAACTGTCATGGCTCTGGTGTTTATCCTCATCTCAGCTTTGGTAAATGCATCCCATATGCAGATATATGTGGTAAGAATAAATGGGACATAGACTCCAGAGCTGGATTACCAGGGCTCTTGTGCGGCTCCCCATTGCTGCCTGCAGAACATTTTCCACTGCTTTGTCCAGGCCTTTTTAAATGGCTGAAATGAGGAAGCACATGTCACCTTAAAGGGTAATGTGCTAAAATATACAGTGATAAAGATAATGGGCATAGCTGACATACTGACAGTCATCCCTTTGAGAGATATATATCAGATAGCCCTAGAATTACTGTGTAGCAGAAATGTACCACTAGAACATCAGTTTCAGTAACACATATTGCATTAGGTGAAGCTGGCTGACAGCCGTCATTAAAAAAACAGAACCAAGCAGGAATTATCTACAATTCGTTGTAACAAATAGTACATGAAAGCAAACTGTAAGCCAGAAAAGACAACCTGCCCCTAAAGACGACTTACCCTCCTCTCCTTTTGGCGCAGCTAGAGAATATATAATTATTTTACAGTGTTAAACAGATCTTGTTTTAAGGATCCCATTTTAAAGATCCCAGCCTGCATGTCTCTCATTATTTCCTCACCTAACAGTTACATGCATTGGGGAGTCAAACTGCACACATACTGAGCATCTAAATAGCTAAGTACTGGCTTTTCTGAACATCTGTTCAAAGTTCACAGAGAGCTGCCACTATTGCATCAAGTGAGAGCTCACAAATACTCTGACCTTCAAGAAACACCTAGACTAAAATGAGGTCACATAAAAATTGTGGATACAGCAGAGGGCAAAAACTCTTAACAGCTTCAGAGAGAGCTTCTAATAGCTTCTAATGTCTAGTGAACTCACCCTCTTTCTATTTGTTTAGTAGCAAAAAGACAGGAAGATGATTTGTTAATGTACCCTCCTCGATGCTGTGATATCTGTTAGTAGGGAACATGTAGCTAGTAACTCAGAAGATCCCTGACAATCTTTCTAATTGCTTGGTCTAATGACTGAACAAACCCAGATTTATACCAGCATGAACAGGGCAGAACATGTCTTCATCTTTAAAGTGTACACTAGTGCTTAAGTCCCAGCAGCTGCGATCAATATCTGGAATGTTTTCACTTCTATGTTAAAACGCTGCCAGAGCTGAGATTTCCACAAAGGTGCATGAGGTCACCAGTAACTTGCTAAAAGGTAGCATTTGTTGGCAAACTCAAAGATCTGGCAAGACAGAGTATGCTGCAGGCATTTTACTTATGTGAATACTCTGTACACCGGGTTGTATGAAAGCAAGATCCTTGGATCTGGGCCCTGCATACAGAGTGACCAAATGCAGCAGCCAGAGAAAGAAAGAAGAGATGGTGGCAGGGCCCAGAACGGACCGATGGCGACCTGCCAGAATAGTTGCAGGACAAGGAGCAGTCTGGCTTGGAAGGAAGATCAAAAATTCCTTCCTCAGTCAAAGCCAAACATCCACCTGGTAAAGCAGAATAGGCTTTTGAAGGGACATTTTGCTGGACCACAGCCTCAGTAAGACTTAACCCATCTAAGCCCCTGCATTACCTGTCTACTGCTAGGATATTCTACACTGACACTCCTGAGAGTAAGTGACTCACCTGCACCGTTTAAGATACAGATTTTCAATGAAACTATTAATCCAGTAAAATAGGAACTGCTTCACAGAGTTGCTAAATTACATCAGTTTTATGTATTTACTGCTATTTGTTCTAAGAATGTATCATTCAAAAAGGACAAGAAACCCCTGGATCTATTTGAGACTTTGCCTCTGTGAAGTACTTTGGTTTAACCAAAACAAGTTAAGCAGTTGCCTAGTAATTTAGATGCACTTAAAACATCTTAACTGAAGCATATACCAATTTATCTTGTATCAATAAGACACATTTATCATAAACTGGTGAAAGCAAGAGTTAAACCAATTCACATAAATTGAATGGATAAAATGGCAAAAGTTCTAACATCATGTATGTAAATCAGTGCATCTTTCCGGGCCAGGCAAGACCTTATTATAGACTTAGCAAATCAAAGGCAAAAATAATTTCATCTAAAAATTGTGCTGTAAAATGTTCAGCTATTGCTAACATATTTACAATCAGATACACCACAACAAAACCAGAATGTGAGCAAAACATTTGGAATGTAGTTTTCAAACGTGGCACTGTAAAAAATAACTAAGGCCTGCTTTGGGCTACTTAGATCAGAATTTGGGTGCGTAAGTGGAAATAGCACGCAGAGGGAGCACTATGCACGCATGCACCGTTCCAAAAGCCTAAATATTTTGACTTCAGATTTTGCTAAGATGCCAACATTGGCTCACCACTTAAGTGATGATCTCCAGGCTTGAGAGGATCAGAAACAGCCCCCACACTCCATGCTTTCAGCTCATGTGATGGTCTCCTGAATGCAGTTTAATTTACCGTATGAAGTAGCCATATGGGACACTTGACACTTCCAGAGAAATCATGTGTGAAGACACTGTGAAACACTGCCTACTACTTTCACACTGTCATATGTCTTAAGCAAGGTGCACTAAAATAATAAGGAGGCAAAGAGATCTCCATGGTACAGCTGAAGAAGCTGAGAAAAACCTTCCTCTGATTAGACCTTTACAACAGTTAGCTTACAAAAGTCCTCCATCTACTCAATGTATAAAGGACATGGGTCACTGCCAGTACAAGTTTCTTTATATTGCCTATATATATATGCCCCCATCCTGTCACAGACACTTCTCAAGTACAATACAACCAAATACACCACGGACGAAAACAAAAGAAACTTTGTGACTTTGTACCAAAAAGCCTCTTAAGTCTGTTACTTAAATCATATCTATATATGGTATACACAGATATTAGGCAGGAGAGAGAGAGAGAGAGAGAGAGAGAGAAAACATGCAATATATCATTTATTTAGCAATAAAGTCAGTCAAATTTAGAAATTGCAAGACAGTTACTGATAGAGTTCTCAGTATATGAGACTCAGCTGCCTGATTATAACATTAGCAGAAGCAAATCGTATCAGCAGTGAAGTCAATGGAGCAATGATAATTTTCGCCACTTAATGATTTTTCATCAAACCTTAATATTGCAACATATCCCAGATTTGAGACTGCTCTGAGACTCTGAGAGAGTAATTAAGTTCTCAGTTTCTAAAAATCTGCTCAAGTTTCTGCTTTGACTGTTAATGAACTGATTCCCAGAAGCAAAGGACAAGCATTTCAATTCACCCGAAAGATCCTGCAAGCGCTAGGAATGTTTGTCTTGCACAGTCACATCTAACCTCCAGGGAAGAGGCAACAAGTACCCGCCTTTCATATGCATGAGGCAGCATGTGCGTGTGTCCCGCACATTCCTGAGTAACAAGAACCAGTGATTGTCCCAAGGGGAAAAAAATAAAGAAAAACAACTTGACTCCTTCCTCCGATACTCCTTTCTCAGCATGCCTCAGAGCAGGCTGCACGGCAGAGCAGAGACACCCGCTGACTGCCGGATGTGCTCCCCGGCCAGGAGAGCAGCGTGCCCTCGGGGAAGGAAGCACAAGGGGAGCGAGAGAGGATGCTCTCAATGCCCTTACCTTGTGAAGAGGCTCAGTGGCGACAGTACGCAACAGGAATGACTCAAGCACAAAGGTTAATCACACGGTTTTCAATGGCCATCCATAACACACCAATAACTATGGATCCAACAGGAGTTTTCCCCTACCTACCTCAAACAACTCACCTTTATTCACCCGTCCCATTACTGTAAATTCAAAATACTTGCTGTTGTCAGCAGACGAATACAGGCCAAATATGGTGGCTGTGCTCTTTGACTGCAGGTTGAATGTTGAGAGCAAGTACACATCATTCAGTGTAGGATCGCTGAGAGCTTGTTGCAGAAAGTTTGTTACCGTTCTCTTGTTGGAATAAGAAAGAAGATCAAACACTGAAAAATAAAATGGTTTTAACAGCAGTTTAAGTACAATAGCGAGCTAAGAAGAATGTAGTCTGAAGCTTGTTTATCCCCCTGCCACCTTTTGAAAAATGCAAAGTTGTCTCTATTTCCGTATGGATAGTTAAACCAATTTATCCTCTCCAAAATGAATAATATGAAAATAACAATGAATAATATGAAAATATTATATAGGTTTTGTGCAACGGATCATCTGTTAGCAACAGATTCCAGAAATTATTGGTAAGTTTTTAAAACAGAAATATCTAGTCTTCAAATTGAAGTTACTCAAATATTTTCAAGTAGATATCTAAGGTTTATCTCTTTTGAGATGCACCTCAACAGAAAGCTTTTTAACCTGTTTCTGTTTTTATAAATGCAAATGCTGATGCTCACATTTCAGTTAGACTCAGAATCTGGCACCAATGTTTTCAGACAGGAGATTTCCAGTACGCTTCTCCTAAGAATCATTTTGATGGTGTCTGGGAGGGCATCAATTAAAATGCTAAAAAGCCAGGTAAGCAATATGATATTCATAACCTCCTTCTCACTTCACTGACTCCTCAGGAGATGCATTACATAAACAAGACTCATCTTTCCTTTTTGGCACAGATAACAAAGAAAGACAGGCCTCACAAAAAATAAGCCTGAAGGCATAGTGAAAGCTGCTTCAAATTTTTCTTTTCAGTTTTTGCACAACGCATTAGCAAAGAGTCTGAATATTATACTCATAAGTATGTCAGCTATGCACCTTATGGCACAGAAACAACAAACTGGGTTTTTCCTCAATGTTGCTAAATCCATGATGTCTCCAAACACCATCAACTATTGCAATAGGTTTCTTGGTAATCTCCTATTTAAACCTACTGCTATTAAAACATCATACATATTATTCTCTTCCAATAAAGACCAACCAATAACTGTGTACAAGGGTTATTTAAATATTAGGATATATTTAGCCAGTCATATGTAACAGTGCCACTCCAACAGACCTGTCATAGCTGGGCCAGATTTTTCTCCCACACCAGCATGACACCACAGAGCGGCCACCGAAGAGCCCTAACACAAGACAGGCAGCAAAGGCATGTGACAGCACGTCGTGCCATGTTCTGACTCATGCCCACGGCCGCACCAGAGTTTAGCTTCGAGGCCAGAAAATGGTGGACCTGTGCAGACGAGTATCCTGTACCCAAACTCAGGTCGGGTCACCTGGACCCCGCACGGTTCCTCAAAGCGAGCCTGCTGACCAGAAGGTCGGGGCCACCCCGCTGATTGAGCATTTCCGCTCTTCACAGGCAGGCGCAGGCTTGTGAGCACTCGGATGGCATTACATGGGTGCGTGGATCTACCCATGTGGCAAACCCTGCTCCCTTAATGGGAATTAGAGCCTGGCTTCATGCTGCTCCCATTGCTCCTTCTGTAGCTTCCATTAATTCGGACACTAACATCATTTCCAAAAAAGAATAATGAAGAGATCTTTTCCGTTCATCTCACAAAATTGTTGAAGCATAGATCTATAGTCTATTTTTAATAGCTTAAGTCTATATTCCTTTTGGGTCCAAGAATCTTGTGACTCTTCAGGACACTACGAAAGATGAATCAGGCCCTTGATTTGCATGCACTTGTAATATTGTCATCAAACAATGAAGAAATGCATATCTGAGAGGGATCTGGTCAAACTGCATGTCTTTCATTCAGTTCAGATCTACAAGCTCTCCTGGACAACTGCAGCTCCCACTGCAACGAGTGATCCAGAGGATGGTGGGGAAAGGCCAGGTACTTCATCGTGTTCGGTCCACAGAGAGCAAAGCACCCACCCAAGCGAAAGACTGAAATGTAACTCATACTCTGTACAACAGCATTTTGCAGGTAACAACCATTCACAAAATACAGCTGTGTCTTCTCAGCCAGAACACCAGAATATAGCACTTAGTCTCTGATAGCAAAAAATAGAGGTATACACTCTGTTCAGTACTTCTAGCTCTACTGACATATTTTATACGAATTCTGATGAGACAAATTAATCTTGGATAGAGTCAAACACTTAAAAATATAAGAAAATATTATAAAGGTAATAATTAAACACTGGCACACTTCCGTCAATGTCTATTTTCCACATTTATGGAACGTACTCATTGAAAATTTTGAAATTTGTATATTTAAATGAATGTTCAGTTTGGTTTGGTAGTTGAGCTCCCATAAAGCACATACAGGCTGCTGAAGGATCCAGTTGCCACTATCAAATCGTTTCTTGAGATACCTCCACTGATGTGCATGTAGACACATTACATGACAGAATTCACCCTTTAGGGTAAATTACTCACACATTAGCAAAAGTGGCCAGCAGAAGAGCAACGGGGTTATGAAAACGCTACATCTTCAGTAGAGTTTAAGGCAGGGACAGCTTTTAGACTCTGCAGAGATAATTGCTTGCTTGGAAGGAATGAGAAAAAAAATCTGCAAAGATTTCATATTTCATTTTTTGAAGAAGAATATTTTAGTTCCTTTCCTTGGAAAGGCAGACTTGAAAACAAACTGATAAAACCAGACTGTGAAACCTGAAAGGCACATGCAGCTGGCTTGAGTTCATGCAGTGAGTGTTGCAGTCTTAAGCTTGTCCCCGAGCACACGTGCGTGCATGCACACCCACCCATGAGACTGAGCCCACCCTGGCACGTCCCAGGGATCTCCCTACTGCTTTCCAAATTTCTTAGCAAAGACCTGCACACCGTCCCATCATAATGCTGGCAAGGGATCAGCTACATCTGGAGAAAGCGGCAAGCCACTTTGGCTCTGTACTAACAGACTAATTCTGTAGTGAGTTAAAAGATGGTGTGAAGCCCTTAAAGGAGAAGGAAGAATGTAGAAATAAAATTAGTGTCACAGGAAAGCAGAGAGCTAAAAATAGATCCTTTCTTTCCCCTAACTCTGCTGCAGTGTTGTATCAGCCTTCTGAGCCCCCTGAAGCTCTGCTCCAGTCACAACTAACTGTAATAACTGCAAACGTAAGCATTACTCCACTCTGTTCGGCACTTTTCAAGATAATTAATGATGCTTTAGACACCTAGGATGAAATCCTGACCTTCTGCAATGATTTCTGTCACTCTAATGAGGAGAAAATTTCACAGCTGAGAGTGAGGTCTTTGGCTGCCCACTGCCTCTGCCAAACTGAAAAAAAATCGGCGTTTCATCGTACTCTCGTCTTTCTGCCTCTGTTCTTTAACGTGTGGTTCTCGACGTGCTTATTAATGTTCTGAAACGGTTTTTCATCAAGAAGGACTTTAAAAAAGGCTTTCGGAAAACGCGGATCAATTAAGCTGACGGGTCCCTTCTAGGCCTGCTTCACCTAAACGGCTCGGGCCGGGCAGCCCGGCGGCAGAGCCGTCGGGGGGCGGCGGGCAGGGTGCACACGCGGAGCGCGGGGCGCCGCGGCGCCGCAGAGGCACGGCGGTGTCCCACGGCATCGCCTCCTGCGCCAAACCCACCCCCGCTGGCTTCGCCGGGCGCTCCGAGGAGGACCGGCCGCCCCGCTCCCGGGCCCGGGC
>NW_020450274.1:383724-388893 GCF_003343035.1 Apteryx rowi | reverse complement strand
GGCGGCCGGCGCTGCCGCCCCCACCCGGCGGCATCGCGGGCCGCCGTGAGCCCGGGGCCCCGTCCAGGGTCCCCGCGGTGCGCCGGGGCCGAGCCGCGTTGTTGCCTGCCGGAGCAGCCGTCGCGCTCCCGGGGCTGGGGCACGAGGCGGGTGCCATTTCCCACTGCCAGGCGGGAGACGTGGCAGGCCTGGGATCTTGCTGAGGTCCAAGCTCTTGTTGAGCTCCTCTTTGGGGTGCCCTGGTCTGGAAATTGAATCTGTTCAGTGGCGTTACATCCAAAATGGATACAGAGGCTCTGGTGCGTAAGCTTGGTCTTGGTATGAATTTAACTTATCCACTTTTTCTGAGTTAGGAGTGTTGCCAAAAGGGGTTGTGCAGATCAGACTGGAGCAAATTTGGTTTCTAGAAGAGTCTCAACTGGAAAAGTGCAGAACATACAATCTGTTCTCCCCTATTTCATTTAGAGAGCTCAGGAACATTGGGAGAGCTCAAACTGAAAGCCCTACGGTTACTGAAAAGGTTGCTTGTGTTAATAAAACCCCAAACCTGATGACTTAACCAACCTGCTTAAAAAAAACCCTTTCCCTTTCAACTACACAGATTTTTGGTCTTGTATCTGCTCCCAGGATGTCATTATTCCCTTGCTCCATCCATCTTTCCATTCCATTCCATCTTTACTCCAGAAAATTCCAGCCTCTGCATTGCTGAAGTTAAGAAGACAAGCGAACGAGCCCCTCAGGGCTGAGCAGCCCTGCAGCCCCTTTCCTTGTGCCCACGTGGAGTCTCCCGTCAGGCAGGGCACCCTCCTCTGGCGCTTTCTGCTTGCAAAGGAAGGGATCTCTCAGGGGACTGCATGGCAGGACTGCAAGGCACTTCTCCTGCTCCGGAGCCAACAGCATGCAGCCGGCTTCCAAACCTGCACCGCTCTCTCCTCCTATTCCTGTTTGCGTGCCCCCAGCCCGCAGGTGAACCCCTGCCAGGTCAGAAGGGGACAGGAGAACACCAGGAGGCCATGGCTGCCCCCCTACCAACCTGCTACCCAGCACACAGTTGGAATAGCTGGAACTGTCTGATATTATTTACATCATAAAAAGGACAACAATAGGAGGGAAATTGTATGTTAACTGAACAAAATAGTGTTGATTAATGTTCAGTCACATCAGGCTTGGAATATACAGCTAATGAGCACCGCAGAGAACAGCCCCTGCGGGGTCACTGTGTGCGAGTCAAGACACAGCACCGTCAGGGCTGGGGCTGGAGAGCTCGCTGCGAGGAAAGGGTCTGGCCGAGTGGCTCCACCACCACAGAAGGGGTAGGTGTTGGCTCCTCCTGATGCAGGTGCAACGGCATTTCCAGTACCTTCAGCTGGCCTATAGTCACATACCCTTCAGTTGCCCTCCCCACGTGGTCTATGCYCCCATACCCCAGAACACACAGTACTCCTTAGCCTATTTGTGTAAGTGTTGTCCCCACTCTAACTGCACAGTATTTCTTCCTCTGCCCAACCTCTCCAGGCTGGAGAGTGCTCCCCATATCCAGTGTCCCCCAGCACAGCATTCTTCCATTCCCTCACCCCCTGGCATTTCCATATGTGTCCCCACACAAAAAGAAATCCCCCAGCTTTGCTTCCCACTTCCCTGCCTCTGTGGTGGCAGTGACAGGATGACATGGTGGTGTCAGGGCTGGCAGAGTGGAGAGAGAAATGCAGCAGGTGCAGGATGATACGGGGCAGGGAGAGTCAGTGAGGGGAGGCTGAAAGAGGGTGGATAGGGGAGGAGGCAAGGACGTGGAACAAAAAATGAAGGAAGAACTTACAGTGCCACAAGCTGCCCAGAAAGAAGCCTCAGTCCAGATCTCATTCCTACCTAAAGGATGGAGACAGCACACATGCTGCAGAGACTAAATACCTGGGCATAGAGCAGTCCCGATATTACTCTCTAATCTGTGAACATGAGGAAGAAGCCCTTTGTCACCAAAGAGCATTTTTTGAAAACACAGGTTTAAATGCCTGAGGCAAAAACACCATGAAGATGTAAAATCTTCATGGGTCCATATTAAAGTATACAGTGACTATTGCCAATAAAGGACAAAAGGATAGTGAAGTTTTGCTTTCACCTCTCTGAGCTAACACTATCAAGTATTTGCAATATTATTTGCTTTATTTCGTAATTTGAGTTTGTCAAAATATAGGAAATATTTCCTTGAAATATTCCCTTATCTGTCAAAAATATTTAATGAATAATTTTAAAATATCATTTTTACTTCTGATATAGTTACAGTGGACTCTCTTGCACTGATAGCAACAGACTCTCTGGGAGGAAGATCTTTGCTGTCGCATTATGAACTCATTAGTACTGGATTCCTGAGGGCCAAATTCTGCTCCCGCTCCATCTGCAGTAAGCACCAGGAATGCACATCTGAGCAGAATCTGGCAAACGGAGCATGCTCACAATAAAATGTCACAGAACAGAACAAGTTCAAAGTGTATATAAACAGAAGTTTAAATCCACGTTTAGATGAACTTAGCCAGTACACATAAAGGTCTCTGCAATTTTTCAAGTTTTCATTTCTATGTTCAGTTTTATTATTGGAGTGTGTTACAGACTGAAGGGGATTTTGTGCTCAAGCACAACCTTCTTTAAGGGATTTTCGCAAACTATAATGTTTATCTGCTGTCTGGATAGGGCTATTTGATCTTCTAACCATCATTTTCAATAACAAAACAAATGGAATTTTAGCTACTGCCTTTTCACTGTTGTGCATTCTTTGAAGTACAAACTCCAGCTTAATTTACTGGAGCTTAATACTTTGAATAAGAATCATAAAGTGGTTATTGGGCAGGGTATCTTCAAAAACTTTCATAAAGTCAGTAACATTATATGCGGAAGTTTCTTACAGAAACATAAGACTAATTCTTAACACAGGATCTGCAAGTAAACCTCAACTCAACTGTTAAATATTTGTCCTGCTTAATTTATGTAAATCAACAAAACTCTAAACATAGAGAATACAGAGAAGCTGCCAACACTATAGATTTAGCTCTACAGAAACGTACATGACTTGTTCAAATTCCAAGTAACGGGGTAGGGGAAGGAGGAAGGAATCCCTGCTGCTTAATTCATCTTTCATATTTTGCTCCTACTGTGCATCAGGAAGACTATTTTCATGGAATTATATGGATGGCTTAAGGATCAGAATACAAGTGAAACTAAGATAGAGAAATCTTAATACAAGTGAAAGCCAAGTGAAGTATAGCTCCAGACCATGTCCCTCCACATTTATTTGGACACTTATGGGTTTGATCCTGCAACATTTTCATAGAAAAAAAAATGTGTGCAATACCGTTTCAAATACACAGGTTTCAGAGGAAGTTTTGCTTTTTCAGGTACACAGACTTGAGCCCACTTTTTCAAGTCAAGGCATATATTCATTCTCAATGCACCTATCTATCTTTCATTTACACTAAGAGGAATTCCACTCAAGCAACCAAGAGGAAAAACTCACGAACAGCTTTAGGATGGGGGAGGGAAGATGCAGATTGCCTTTTTTTCATCTTTGCTCTGGCTTCCGCAATAGCGTAGAGATGAATTGGACCCTAAGGCACTGCAAGGAAAGTTTACGCTACTAATTACCTCCTAAGCATTCCTGCAACATGCATCAGAGAAGAGCCATAAACTGGCACACTCTCAGCACTGAAACAGCCATTTAGGATCAGTGCTATTAAGGGCCACTCTTGCTTCCAGATCTTGCATATCCAGCAAGGGTGATCAGGCCTAAATGAAGTACCCAGAAAGACCGACTAGGAATTAGCTGGGATGAAAGGGAGAGAAAGGTGTCCTTAAAAACCTTTACCTTACATACCCCTTTAGAGGGAGAAATGTAATCAGCCCTTAAAAAAAAAAAAATCACAGTTTTCACTACTGTTAATATTGTCAATTGTATAGTTTTTTTGATCCTAATGATCTGGAGCAGAATGATCTCAGATCTGTGTGGTAGGTTTTGATCACGACACTATGCCACAAATTTTATGCAGATCTGCAATTGTGCAAATTCAAGAGGGGGAAAAGAAAAAAAGCTTTGCCCTTGCTCTCCTGCATTCTTTATGAGCAGAAGACCTTAATGAGGGTGGTCAGTGCGATTTTTTTTTTTAAGGCAGTGTGGTATTTTTCCTTCTTTTTCAGGAAGAATAAAAACATTTGACTTAATATTTTTACAATTACAAATGCTACAGAACGTCTGCAGGAATGTTAAAATGAAATGTTAAAATTAAAGGTCTACAGTAAAAAAAAAATTTATACAAAAGATGAAACCTCATACTGTATGATCAGAATTCCCTGTTTTCAAAGCCAAATGACTGACGACTGCTGTTTACATTCCATCAAAAGTCAGAATTTTTGTTCCTGTGAAAAGCTGTAACTGTGTATGAAACAGCAAATCCAAAAAATTGAGGTGCTGAAATATAGTAATCTAACCAGCTGTATGTCATGTGTCAAAATGATTAAATCACCTTTAAAAAAAAAATCCATGTAATATTTCTAGTAAGTCAGATCAGCCTTCTAGAAATCGAAGTATTTTTTTCACAGCGCCCTGCTGCTTTTCCCGTTTGTCACGCTCGACCAATGCACCCGGCGAGAGCCAGCSCGGCCGCCGGGACCCTCCCCAGCACTTCCTCGGGATCCGCCCGCACAGGCTATCCGCAGCTGGAGCCCGCAGCCGAGCCTCGGGCCTGCCGCGCTCCTCGGGCGCCCCGTCGGGGCTCTAGGCGCCACGTGCCGGCACAGGCCTCGCCCGCCACCGCCCTCCCCCCCGGCTCTCCTCCGGCGCGGCCCCGCGGCCCCGCTGCCCGACGGCTCCAGCAGCCGCCATGTTGGCGCCGCTTTACAGCCGAGCCTGGCCGCTCCTCCCCGCGCTCGGGAGAAGGGCCCCCGCCCCACGGAGCCTCCCCTCGCCTGGCGCTCGCCCCCCCCCGGGCCCTCGCTGCTAGCGCAGCCCAGGCGCGGGCCCCAGTCCCGCAGCCTCGCGGCGGGGCCGCCGGGGCGGAGCTAAAGGGCCTGACGGCCGCGCGGGCAGCCTTTCCTCGCAGAGGCAACGGCCGCGCTCCCGCGCTTGCAGGCGGTTTGGGCCCTGGACGCCGGGGCGGCAGCGCACAGCCCGGGGGCGGCAGGTGC